>NW_024043640.1:0-5356 GCF_014851395.1 Micropterus salmoides
ATAATCATTTTGTGACATTTAATGATTTGTGTAAAGTCCCGCTGCATCCAGGCTGTGATTGGTCATTGATGAAAAGTGACTGACTGACATGCATGTCGGCTCTGTGAAATTGAACATATTGAACAACAAAAGGCACCGACGCAGCGACGTAAATGCAGCAGCCAAGCCCAAACCTTCCTATCTTCTCCCAGTTTTCTTCTGTCTTAGCCTACTAATTCAGCTGCAGTTGATCTCCGAGCACTGGCATATCTCTGTCGCTCCGGTGACGAATCCGACCAGTTTTGACACGATTAGCGGCAGCAGCGGGGTGGGTAGGGTTTATGGTAGGTTGTGGTCTTAAAAGTTACTGGCACACTGCTCATAAAATTTTTCTCATTGCACATAGGCTTTTTTTTTTATAGGGCCCATGCGAGAGCCCGGTTTGGGCGAAGATAATGAGCTGCAGCGCGCACACAGAAGAGAATATAACACACACCTTTTGTCTTGTATGTCTTGATTGACTAAAGAAATACTAACTTTTTTCCATAGCTACATTTTCTACACAGCCAATATACAGCTATATTAGGGTAAAAAAAATTTCCAGAACATCTGGCCGTAGTACCGATGTGGTCATTTTGTGGCCTGCCTTGTCCTGCAAGGGGAAAAAACATGTGAACCTGTGAAAGCTCCTCTTGTTTCACATGCCCTCTACTCTTCCTGTGAGTGTTATCAGAGCTGAGATTTAAAAATGGATGTGTTGCCACTCTTAGTTGTTTTTTTTCAGTGTGCCCTGCGGGTGGATCTAATAATCAATATGCTATATGCAGCGATATGTTCTCTTGCAATACTTTACCAGTACACTAAAAGCACAATACGTTCTGTTGAGATACTGAAACTGAGGTGTTTTCTTCTTTTGTTACAGATATTTAAACTCATAACTGGCAGGTAAACATTTAACTATTGAATGGCTGCTTGACATTTAAATGATGACGCAGATGAGCTCATATCGCTTTGTATGTTTTAAGGCTCAGTCTGTGTGTATTTCCGATCATAGTTTCATCTCAGCTGTTTCGTCTTTGCAATCTATGAACTTCTGTCAGACCCATAGTTCTTCATTATGTAGTAAATTAAAGCAAAATACAGAATAAATGGTTCCTGCCTTTACAATTATTTTGAAATTTTAAGATATGTTCATCTTATCTTCTGCTTCACACACATCACAGATACCTGTCTTGCAGGAAATAGTAATTCTGGAGAATGAGCTGCGTTACCATCATGAACAGTTTACAAACAGTTTAATTCCTAGCTGTATCATTTGTATGCATGTCTACCCTTTAAACCCAGGCAGACACACACACACACACACACACACAGCGTCTGCTCTGAGTTATGTTTAACTCAAATGTCAGTTCTGTGTGCATGTGTGTGTACCTCTTTGTTGTTTATAAGTGCAGTGAAAAAGAGGAACGGTTTAATTTAATACAGAAGTAAAGATCGGGCAGCAAAAGTATTTGCAGATGGGTCAGAGACAGATACAGAGTCAGAGATAACATACCCATAGCCACATGAGGCACCATGTGGTGAGTCACGTGATTTGTCAGTGTTTTGTGCGGTAGCCTGTGTAGCTGATCTCAACCACTAATTCCTAAATGTCTCTATTGTCATAAAACATTTAATGGGGAGTTGACAAATAGACAGTGGCAGTGTGTGTTTATATGCATGTATGCATGTGATTGCTGATAGAGGTTTTTTTTTTTTGCTTGGGATAATGTTGTAATCTATTTGGATGTGTGCTGAGGGCAAAGCTATGTTTCAAAGGTTAATTAGACTCATGAAATTACAGGCAGTAAAGTTTTGAAAGTGAAACTCATCCTGTGGTGGAATCTGCAGCATCAGATGGCTTCTCATCACGTATGATCTGAAGGTAGTAACTAAAGTGTGGTGGGTTATGTTAATGACATGGCTGCACAAAGGAACTGTCTGCTTTAATTATAGAAGAGTGTTAGGGCTCATGGCTCCTGCTCTCCTTTCTGTTTCTTTGATATCCCTTCCTCTTCTTCCACAGCAGTTCCTTCCTTTTTTCACTGCTTCCTTAATGTGGACCCTTTGATTTCCCCTCCTCTGCACTGTTAGAAGAGGTGGATTAATCCTCTGAATCAAATGTGTCACCTACTCAGTAGGTACCTACTATTACTAAGCAGGAATGAATAGGCCCTAGATTACCGCTGGACAATAATCGCATTTAGCCTCCACAATTGCAAAGACTAAACTTCATTAATAAAGATAAGCAACAGTTACATAGTTGTAGACCAGGACTGTTGGTCTGAAATACCAAATGACTTATTTCTTACATAGCTTGGACTGCAATTTCTATCAATTATGAAAACAGTGTTCTCTCCTAGTGAGGTCATCCAACTGCTTGCGTTTCTGTCTTTTTATCAATGCTGCCGTGTTCACAGAACTCAGCAATTCCTGTAACTTGGTGAGGTCATAACTGAGATAATGGCCAAAACTATAAAAGTAGTTATGAAAAAACTATGCTTTAAGCTTTAACCTTGACCATAGGACATCCAACAGAAACAACCGAGTTCAGTTAGCATCACGCAGGGTTTCTGATTCTTCTGCTTTAAGTTAGGTAATGCCTAGCAGCAGTGCTGGTGTAACTGCTGGTAGATCAAAGAAATAAGATATATAAACACACTGTTTTTGATGATTTTGAAGACAGCTCAAATTTGAAACAGGACTCAACTGACTTCTTCATCAAAAAGACGAGAAAGACCCATCTGGGAAAAACTGCAACCAAGAATGTTCACTTTCTTACATATCAAACCATGGCCCTAGAAAATAAATAAAATAACTTAACATTCCTCCAAAGTCTGTTCCCATCTCTTTTATTTAAAGTAACCCCAAATCTTTTACTAACCTGTTTTTTTTAACCCAATTTTAAAATGAATTAAATCAGTAGCTATTAAGGCATTTAATAAGTCATATGTATAATCTCTGAACTAGCAATAAAAATTGTTTTGATTTTGTATTTTTCAAACACGCATTGCATAGAGTTCATCTGCTCCAATGGGCCCAGAAACAACATGTAATGCTGAAACATATTTTACAAACGACTGGATGTCTTTACACCAGTGTTTCCATTTCATGGCCATATACAGAACTCTAGCTTCTTTCCCCACCCTCCGTGTCCCTTTCTGTCCTTCTGAACACATACGTACTTCATGCAAATACATTGCAGAGGGCACTGGAGCAAAGCTATTTGCAGCTTGACCAACAGTAAAGCCCTGTTACATTGTCTCCCTGTTTATAACCCCCCCCCCCCACCCCATCTCTTGAACCATCCAGCTGTGCAGCCTCTCATCAACAAGGCCTTGTGTCCCTCAGTGTTTCAGTCTTGGTGTCTTTCTATCTCTGTCATCTCTGTCTTATTGATATCCTCCTCCTCATCTCTCTTTGGTCATCTTCTTCCTGAGTGCTGTGCATTTTATGACTGCCCGTATAGTAAATCCAGTCTTTGACCATGACAAAACGACCGCCCTTGGAGTGACACTATGATCAAGCTGTCCTCCCTCACACACCCCCCCAGCCCCCTATCTTCCCCAACCCAATAGATTGACACACAGATGGCTGGAAGGACATTTACGAGAGAGAGAGAGAGAGAGAGAGAGAGAGAGAGAGAGAGTATAAAAATGGATTTAAACTATATGAAACAGCTAAAATAGTATGAAGGAACAAGTATAGGTGAGTATAGGTGTTGCTCAGTTTGATGAAAACTAGACATCGAGAAAAAAACATCTTAATACAGATAAAGATGCTTCAGGTTGCAGTAAAATGTGAAATGCAAGTCGTTACGTGGCAGGTGTAGACATCTTTATAGATTCAAATTTAATTTGCTATGGGACCCAATTGAAACCAATCTTATGTCTTTCAAAAACATCTGAGTATTTTGAAATGAAAATTGATTAAAACTAAAAGCAAAAAGCCTTGATTTTACTGGAACATCCTTGGATGTGACAGTGTTTTTTTCCTACCCCGAGAAGCTACTATGCCATGGGAGGTTCCAGTTACAATATTGAATTGGCACTTGGGTTAGCAATTATTGCCCCTTTTCTGCCTTGACATGGCGCCAGTATTACTTAGACCTCTGCTAGGGATGCATATCTTAGGACATTTTCTCAATCATCTTCCACCTTAATGATTAAATAATTAATTAATTATGTAAAGCTTATAAGAAACATAATACCCTCATACATGTACAGATAGGCGAACACATGGTACACATTATCACTCTCTCCAAGCCAGAAATCCATGTGTCATACAGACTGTGACAATGGCTACTTTTGCCCTCTTGCCAGACAAGTGTGTGATCTCTCAGCCTGTCAGCACTGATTCTCAGAAATTGATGCAGTTCTTTCAAAGTATTTTCACTTTGTGTCCTTGTGGTTTGTGTGTGTTGTCATTGTTCTGATTTACAAAGAAGATCAGAAGTGCTTTGTATGTTAGATCTAATTCACTGCTTATTTTGACTAAGTGTGGTGGGTCAAGGTTAAATGCAATAGAAACTATGTGAAGATAGTGATGAGTTGGATTCGTAAATGAAGTGCCACTAAGTAGCGCCGTTTTCATGTGAACTCGGCAAAGCCGTTTACAGGGTATCTGCTATAAACCAAGCCTCTAGAATACAAGAATATCCATGATGCAATGTGCTAATGCAAAGTAGATTGTAATAGAGTGGAATCTTGGCTGGCATTTTTGATGACATTACATGAGTTTACTCCATTCAACCTAGATAACCAGTTGATCAAAACCATTGCAGTGGATACTTCACTTATAGTCTCTTCTGCTTTAACTTCATAAGGCTTTAAATCATTGGGTTGTTAAGAGAGCACCTCAAAGTATTTATGGATCAGAGCATCTAAAACTTCCTGCTAATCTTATGGTTGATTATGATGTCTTTTAGGAATAATAAAAAATAAAAAAGCATCCCCAGCGATGAGTTCTTTTAGGCCTTGCATGGTTCGGTCTGCGTCATCAGACCGTCTCCCTGAAAGCAGGATCTGATTTTTTCCATCCTCCATCATTCATACCCCCCCTCCTCACAGCCTGTAGTTCAAAGCCTTACATTTGCCACCAGAGAGGGGGTGGAGTGGCGAACTTGGGGCCCACTGACAGAATTTACCCTCAAGATGTTTTCAGTTGAATGTACTCTGGAAGTGGGAAGACTTTTTTTCTGCTTCTGTTTTAGACTTCCTCAAGTCCACCATGAGTGTTTTATCTGGTGATATTATGAATGGTAAATGGTCTGTACTTGTGTAGGCTCCTTCCAACCACTCAGAGCGCTTTTACACTACATCATATTTACCCATTCACA
>NW_024043641.1:0-23422 GCF_014851395.1 Micropterus salmoides
AAAAAAGTTAATAAAGCATTAAGCATTGTGGAAGCCAAGAGTGGTTGTGGCTGTCATCTAGAGATCTTTACATTTTCTATATGCACCCAACCACAGTCCTAGTTCACCATAAAAAGACAAAATAAGTATTCAAAACGTTTTTACTTGCTCTCTTGATGGACACTATTGTCCCAAAATGCATTGCATAAAGAAACTGGAGGCTCGTGCCACATCTACAAAATAATTAAACCCCCCAAAAACCCTAATGAAAACGGTGAAAATAAACCTACGGTGCATTTAACTGAAAAGTTAAGTACAATATTGACTAGTTTGAACACTAATTGCAAGGTATAGTAGGAATAGTGCAATGTTTTCTAGTCTGCATTCTGACTATATTTTCTTCCGTCATTTGTCCTGTGTAAACACACCCCACTAATAACCTGCTTAAATTTGTAGTCACAACTTATGAGAGAGTAACAGACAGCAAAGTGAATTCGCATATCTACGATGAAGAAAAATATTATGCTGTTGTGGTTTGGATACAGTTTGACATTGTGACTCTGGTTGACTATGTTTTGTTCACTTTTCTGTAAGCTAAGCATCACATCTCTGTTCAAACAGTAAGTGTGGGAGGAAGCACAGGTACTGCAGCTATATAATATGTCCTGTTTTTCAAACTAAAAACCCACTTATGTTGATGTTCAAGCTCATCTTAATTAGGCTACATTTAATCAGGCACCGCCATCCCCGAGTAGGCTATATCTGCTGTAGGTTTATCAGTGTAACACACAAAGCTGTTGTGGTGGCAGCCCGGCTGACGGTGAGTGTCCTGTTTATTTCTCCTTTTTTTTTTGCTTGTGATTCTCTTTTTAACCTGGTGTTTTGGCCTGCCTGTTTGTGTCTCCTCCTTTCCCCCTGTGTGCTCTCCCTCTCTCTCCCCCTTTTCCTGAGCCCAGCCAGCCACCCGTACCTGCATCTCGTCAGCCACCTCCTCTGCCTGCCACACCTGCCAGCAATCAACCTCATCCCTGCCTGCATATCAACCCCGGTTCTCCACTCCATTGCTGCTTGATCGTCGTTGCTCCAAACCTGGTGCCACCTCATTGCTCTAGCCCACTTTGTTTTTCCTACTTTTTCTCTGTTCAATAAAACCTGTTCATCCCAAGTGTTGCGTTTGGGTCCACTCTGTCCCCACATCATAAGACAAAGCTACACTAATAAAATCAATATCTGACTGTTTTGGTTTTAATACAAAAATCAATGTCTGTTTTTTTTTTGTATTCTGTTTGTGTTTTTCCATTTCAAAACAGAAAACAAAAATGACCTTTTTATTTATTTGGTTTTCAAACGAAATAATCAAAGAACGAACCATACACGGATTAATCAGCAAGAGTCAATTGTCTTGTTCAGTTTCGCTCTCAACAACTCAGAAAAATTGACCTAACTTAGACAGTGTTCCCAACAAAGAAGGCTCATCAGTTTATCCATGCCTTTGTTTTTCCTTTTACAGGTATGGAACAACCGGTATGTTCAGTCTGGCTGTAAGGATCCCGGACAACCAGAACCAAAAAAGAAACATCTCCTTCAGCGAGTCTTTAAAAGTGATCCAGGAAGATCAACAAGAAGGTGAAGATTAAGATCAACAATGATGAGGTGACATCGGCAACAGGGTGGTTGCGCCATGTGTTGAAATGAGCCAATAGACGAGCTGAGTCACAAGTTGTAGACCACTTGGACCACCTATTCAACATTATTAATGCTAATAATCACGATTTGTTGCTTTTCTATGTTTATGCCTCACCATGTGTTGAAAAATGTTTAAGCAACACACATAGTGAGAGCATTCTCCAAAGGATAAATCACATCTGTCAATGGGATAATTATGCTGTTGGGTTTTCTACAATATTCAGACCCCACAGTGGTTTGATCAATACTGACGAACACCGTAGTGGAGCCCTTCAATCGGGACTTCAGTTGGTCTAGAGAATATATTCCATTGTGGAACAGGTGATGTTGTTTCCTCCTCACAAACTGATGATAGCAATGGAAATTATTTTACTACAGATGAAGGTGTGTCCTCTTCCCAAAGGGGGCTTGCTTGATATCGTTAATGGAAACTATGGTTCTAATACAGATGAAAGCGTCTTCTATGAGTCTGTGGTGGCCAGTGCTATCCTGTTTTCTGTTGCATGCTGGGGCAGCAGGTTGAGGGTAGCAGATGCTAACAGACTCAACAAACCACAAGGCCAGTGACTTTGTGGGGGTGGAGCTGGACTCTCTGCTGTTGGTGTCAGACAGGAGGATGCTGTCCAAACTACATGTCATCTTGGACAATGTCTCCCACCCACTCCATGACGTGCTGCTCGTACACAACAGCACTTTGAGTGCAAGACTTATTCCCCCAAAATGCACCACAGAGCGTCACAGGAAATCATTCCTGCCTGTGGCCATCAAACTTTATAACTCCTCCCTCTAAGTGTCTGACACACGGACACTTAGTTAGTTTTAAACTGGGCATTATTATCTGTTCTGTGCAATAGTACCTGTTTAAATACTTAATGAGCAATACTCTCTGCTGCAATTCTGCTTCTACTATTTATTCATTATTACTGTTCACCATAACAATGTAAATATTGTACAAATCCACAATCCTTTATATTCCTTGTATTTTATATTTTTACTCTGATATTTCTATACTTCTTTATATACTGACTTTCTATCTTTATTCATATTCCTTTTGCCTTGATGTGCAATGTGTGCAACTGTGACACAGAATTTCCCCTCGTGGATCAATAAAGTATTTCTGATTCTGATATACTGCAGGTAAAACACTGACTATGGATAGGACTATCTCTTTAAATATTTAGTAAGAACTCATCCTACAAAAGAAGTTGTTTGTGGAGTGCAACCTGTTTTACTTTTTATCTCAACTTAGTAAACAGTTATGCTATAACTAGTCTTAACAAAAGCTGGTGCAGCCAGCTCCTGCTGTCAGAGTTACCTCACAGCACAAGTGCAGGAGGCAGTAACATGACTCTGTATTTCCTTCTGTATTTCTGCTGAAATATCCATCTTCAATCTGCAAGTCAGGATGAAGAGACCGATTTGGCAATACTGTCCAAAGCAAGTTCATCAGAAACAAAGCAAAAAATCTCAAAAGGCCTTTCAAGAACAGAAGAAAAAGCAACTGAGTTTTTAGTCTCTTTTCTCTCATTATTTTGGTTTGATGGTGTATTTCATGTCTGGTTCAGTCTCAGCGCTCTCATTATCCTTGCTTCCAGCAGCAGCAGACAACAGCTCTGATAAACCCGCTGTCCTCTACCTGCCCAGCACCAAACAGCAGACACACACATTAGACACTAGCTCTCGAAGAAAGAGTCAGATATTTGTTCTCCGCATATGCTAGAGACCAACAAATAGCTAAAAGAAGAGTGAACACTGAACTTACATTCATCAGGTGGAAACAAACACAACTCCAAATGTTCATCCATCGTCAACCGCTTATCCTGCGTACAGGGTCGCGGGGGGGCTGGAGCCAATCCCAGCTGGCAACGGCCAAAAGGCGAAGTACAGGTCACCAGTCCATCGCAGGGCCACACATAGACAAACAACCACTCATGCTCACACCTAAGGACAATTTAGGGTCACCAATTTACCTAGTCTGCATGTCTTTGAATGGTAGCAGGAAGCCAGATCTCCCAGAGAGAACCCCCCCAGACATGGGGAGAACATGTAAACTCCACACAGAAAGGCCGGGGTTTGAACCCACAACCTTCTTGCTAGGAGGCCACAGTGCTAACCACTGCACCACCGTTAGCCATAACGAGGGAAGTGATTATTTGCTCAAATTAAAGTCAGTCGGACTCGACAGTGATCTTAACTGCTTACCAAAGAACCAGCAGTCCAGCTCTTTCCCATTTTAGATGTGTTGTTTGTGTTTTAGCTGATTCAAGCTAACACTGATGCTGTCTTTCTGCCACTCAGTGAGCGTAACTGCGTTCTGTGACGTCATGCACATGCCCTCTATTGTGAAACACGATTTATTGTCTCTTACTTAAAGGAATAATCCCCCATTTTGATAAATAGTGAAAACTCTTCATAATAACCCCCATGACCAGCCTGTTCTCATCTCAGGGCGTCCGATACCAACGCTTTCAGAAAAAGTGACAAAACATAGTTATGTCCTCTCTATGAGACGCTCCCGGAAGCGTCTCTATATGAGACGGTCTGGAGTGTCCCGTACGTGCAAAATGTGGGGGTACGTGCAAAAAGTTTATTTTATAGACCAAATTACTTTACAGAAAAAACCGCCCTTCCTTAAGTATTGTATCAGCCAATCAAAGGGCTGTGTGTCAATATAAATGATTCGGTCTTTGTTCAACTTCCTAAATCAAACAGCAGAATATTTTTCTCCTGTTCTTTCTCCTACATAACTTAGAGACATGTTCAAATAAGGGCATGTGGGTTTGTCCGTGTCAGGCTGTCCTCTATAAAATGTAACTCACTTCTAACTGTATTCACTGAGACAGCACCTTGCATTGTGAAAGAAACAGAGTCAACTGCATCTGATAGACGTCTTTCTCCACCAAAGTAGGTACACAATTTTTACTTTTATTAGTGAAGTTCTGTCACTACCTGGAAGATAGTCAGAGAGTTGAGTGCTAGGTGCTCTGTACACGATTTTCTCAGTTAGCTGCCCAACTTAATCAAAACAAGTAAGTATTTTCCAAAGTTATTGTCCTATAGTACAAGATTCTGTTTGGGTACACTGCTCAAACAAAGGGAACACTTACATCACACATCAGATCTCGATGAACAAAACATTGTATAATTTGTTGTGAACAAAATGACAAAATCACCTGTAAGAGCCATTTTGGCATATATGGTATTTGCAAAAGTGTTGTTAAACACCTGCAGAAGTTCTTTTTGTTTTTGATATTGTGTTTTTGTACCTGTTGAATGGGTGGGTTAGTAATTTCGCAGGTTCTTCCCACAAGCCATCGACCTGATGAACAGCTGATTTCTGACTCACAGTGTCAGGAACAATTCTAGTACAATAACTCAGTAACTCTGCCTCTAATGAGCCACTTGTTTACTGGCTAACACTTATAATTTATTCACCATTCTCTATTTCAGTGCTGTTCATACTGATATATTGTCATATTGTAGATACTGTATACCATCCACCTAACTCAAGTCATAACTCCTGCAAAAAATACTTTATTTATTTATTCCAGCATCCTTTGCACTATGCTTCATTGCACTGTGTACATGTGTACATTAATATGTACCTGTAAATCACATCCACCTCCGACATGTACATACTCCTGCATCCTTTGCACTCTGCTCACTGCACTATTTGTCAATATATCTATATCGTTTTTGTTCATAGTGTGTATATTTGTGTTGTCTATACTGAAGTCTGTGTCTGATTTTATTTTATTTTTATTGTTGTGATTTTGTATTTTTGTATGAATAAGCACATCGTGAGCAATGTACAAATTCCTCGTATGTGTACACATAACTGGCAATAAAACAGATTCTGAGTCTGAATTTTGTCCCCCAACTGCTCCATTGGAAGCACATTAAGAAGGGATCTTTTAATGGCCAGTATAAACAGCAGGATTGCCCTGACTATTTGAAAGACAGATTTGAAAATATGTGAATATATCCTTTAAAATGAGATACAAATTTTTACTTCTATTATTGGTGTTGTGTCTTTTCTGTTTTTAGATCCGGTTGGCAGCAGCAGTGAGAGTAAGCATTCTCAATCAGGGCACCTCAAAAACATTTTAAATCTTGCTCCTTCATAGACAGCGGCAGCTATAGTGAGTTTGGATTGACAGCAGTTACAATGGCTTCCTACAGCATCACAAACAACTCAGAACTTCAAAAACTACCACTGCAGAATAGTACACCTTTACTATGTTGATATGTATAAATGTTAAAATGCTAACTTGCGAGTTAATGCGTTGACCTTGCATGTTAGCATAAAAATATTAGTATTTAGTTCAAAACACAACTGAGCATCTGAAGTCAGACAAAAAGGGAAAATTTAAACACTTTAATGTTTGTGTCTGTTGATTTGGACTCAATGTACCAAATCCAGCCTGTCCTCCACAGAAAAACTACCAAATTGGTAATTTTTGGAAGGACGTTATTGCTACACCGATTTTCATTTATTGTGGCAGCAACCCTTAGTGGCATAACAACAGTAGCAAAGGAGGAAGCAGGATGACATATCATAAATAGCAAGTCATTAGAAGGTGGAGTGAAGTAATAGGTCAAACCCAGGACCTTGACACAGGAGAACAGTGTTCAAGTCCCATGTTAAGTAAATAGTCAGTTAATTTTGAGTTTTAAGTTGTGTTACTGACTTCTGTCATGTAAGCAAGTAGTTTAAAATTGTATATTACTATAATATAATAATATAGTCTATAACATTAAATATAAAGTAAATAATATTATTAATGTTTATATTTATATAGATTACAAGCTTTGTTTGGATTGTCTACCTTCAGATAGTTTAGGCTATTTGTAACAATTCAACAGCTAATAAGTTGAGAATCAACAATTCAGTTGTTTCACAACAGTTTTCTATTATTACACCGCTCTTGTTAAGGTTTGACTAGGGTTAATGTTAGTTTTTATTAGAATTTCAGCTAATGTGGCCTACTTCTTTCTACTAGTATAATAGTTATTCCAGTTGGATAAAACAGAAGTTTTATTTTTGTGGGTTGGTTGGAAACTCAATTATTTGCTCAACCCCTCCTCAGGAATATAATTTCCATGACACTACTCAGTGTTGGGTTATGATACCAGGCTTAAGACTCACAGCAAACAAAGACCACATAATGTTACAAATGTTTTAAGTCAATTAATGTCCAGCAAAAATAAGAGATCCCACTTATGTCCTGAAATGGCTGGTTGCTGTGTTGTTGCTCACTGAAATCAATAACAGCTGCTGACTATTTCGTCAGACCACAGTCTGACCAAATAGCCGGAGAACAATTTCTGAACAGTGAGTATGGATTACAGTTTGTAAAAGTTTGACTTTTAAATGTGTTGCTATATTTCTCAAGAATGAGCAAACTATTTGACACATTTTTCCTCATTACTGTAGCCTCGCTCAATGTTTTTAGAGCACATCATAATGTGTAAGATATAGTGTAAATACTATACAGGCAGCATGTAGTGAACACTGTGTTTAACAACAACCTGTTGCAGATAATATATTTTGAAATTGTAATGTATTTAGTGTTTTTATTATTCTTATCCCTGATTCTAATCCTCTCTGCTGGTGCTGTTTGTCTATCACTCTCAGATGGCTGTCCTGTGCTGGATGGCTGTAACGCTGGGTTTGTTCCTGTCTGCTGGAAACAGTTTGGCTGATGTGGACCAGAACGAACTTGCAGGAATTGTAAAAGAAATCTTGAACAAGTGAGTTTCACTTCAGTTGAAATTCCTTCAAATAAAGTATACATTATCAAGAGTTTGCTATCTTTTGAAAATGACAAGAATGAGAATTACCAACAAACACACTATTCTATGAGACACGTTTTAATAAACATAAATCATAAAGTAACATTTGTATTTCAAACAAATGGCAACTTATTAGTACATTTTAACAAAACTCCCTTCACCCTCATGCATCATGGGAATTCTGAGGGATGGACATAGGCTGCATGTGTGCAACTTCCACTGGAAGCCTCTCAGAAGCATTTCAGCAGCGAAGCTTGTAGCCTGCGATTAACGAGGCAGGCACTATAGCTGCCGCAATGACTTGTTCTTATTTGTCCTTTTTGTGCTTCTACTACATTCTTCAAAAGTCTCTGTGGATCGCTTTAGTTTCTTGTCTTGACGGGTGCATCTAACAACTACCACAGGTAGCACTTCAGAATAAGAGCGTTTTACCTTCCGGACTTTGATGACATTTAGATTTTGTTGATTTGGTGATTAGTGCTTGCTTTTTGTGCTTCTACTATGATTAAGTAGGCTACGTAGTAAAAATCTTTCTTTTTTGTCTGATTTAATTGTATTTATTGTTGATATACGATCGAAAATCTGTAACGGTATTTTATTTTTAAATGTGCTGAGAGTCTAGCTCTTCCCCCACTTGTCATGAGTTGTAGTTTTTGCCATTTGTTTCTGGTGTCCTTCTGTTTTCCTGTTCTTGTTTCCTTGTCCTTAGTGTTTATGTCTTGTCTGGTGTTCTAGCTCGTAGTCCTGTGTTGTTTTGATATTGGTTTGGTAGTCTACTTGTTATATTGTTTCTTAGTCACTGCCTTAGCTCTTGTTCCTGCGTTTTAGTTCTTTGTCTTGTTCCCAGTCCTGTACCTTAGTTCATGTTAAGTGTTCACTCTGGTCTGTTTTGTGTTCAGTAACCTGTGTTCCGTCTGTTCCCCCAGTTGTCACTCTGCCTGCATGTCAGTCTCTCTATTCACTGTCTCTCTCTGCCTGCCTCGTTAATCTCATGTCCTTCGCCTGTGTTGCTCCCGCCCTGCTCATTAGTCCCTGTGTGTGTGCATATATACCTGGTGTTTCTGTCTTTTCTTTGTCGGGTCATTGTATGCTGTCCCCTGGAGTTGCTGTGAGGTCGCCTGTTGTCTGTCGTGTCTCCCTGTTACGCTGCTCCCTTTGGATCTCTGTTTAGACCACCTTTGTTTTCGGACTCTGTATTCAGCCACTCAACTGTAAGTGTGCTCGCTTTTTGTTACATTAAAACCCCATTGTACTATACCTCTTCCTGCCTTGCGTCGTGCATTTGGGTCCTCCAACCTGCCTCACCCATACCAAACCGTGACAGAATGACCCGACCAAATATGGACCCAGCAGACGCAAAAATGGAGAGGGAGAGGTTCTTGGACGTTTTGGCCGAACTATGGACAATCTGGCAGTTCGCGTCAAGCCACAAATCCCAGCAAGCTGCCCTCATTAAGGCTCACTGGGAGGTAGCCGCAAGGCCATGGCTGCGACGTCGACTGCCAAGGTGGGCCAAGAGTTTTGTGAACTCCAGCCCCCAGCCTGATTACCGGCCAGCTAGCACAGCTAGCCTATGGCCTGATAGCCTGGAGGCTAGGCTCCCCCGGAGTCCTCCTTCGAGGGAAGTCGCCTGGCCATCTTTTCGGGTTCCCGTGGTGGTCATCGGAGGCGACCAGGTCACCAGCAGCGACCTGTCTGCAACCAGCGTGATCCCAGGCCAGCTAGTGCTACTAGCTTTCTGCCTGCCCACCTGCCCGATCAGGTGGGCAGAATCTGCTAGCAGCCAGCCTGATCACCAGCTGACTCCTGTTCCTTCGTCGGTGGTCCGACCAGCACCAGCTTCGTTGGTGGCCCAGCCGACTCCCGTTCCTCGTGCTCCGTCGGTGGTCCGACCGGCACCTGCTTCGCCGGTGACCCAGCCGACTCCTGTTCCCTCGTCGGTGGTCCGACCAACACCAGCTTCGGCGGTGTTCAGACCGACTCCAGCTCCTCGTGTCCGGCCCATGGTCCTCAGCCCAGCTGCTCAGTCGGTGTTCATACCGACTCCAGCACCTCGTGTCCGGTCCATGGTCCCCAGCCCAGCTGTCCAGTCGGTGTTCAGACCGACTCCAGCTCCTCGTGTCCGGTCCATGGTCCTCAGCCCAGCTGTCTCGCCGGTGGTCCTCAGCCCAGCTGCTCAGTTCTCGGACCTCAGCCCTGCTGCAGCTCCAGAGCACCAGAGCTTTGGGTGCCGACCTCTGGAGAGGTCATGCCGTCGGCCTCCCGCTTGGCCTCCAGTGGGTTTCCAGCCTCTTTGTTGGCCTTCCTGCCGTCCCCTGGAACAGTCCGGCCTCCAGGGCTGTACTCCAGGACGGCCACCTGAACTCTGTGGACCCTCTGGTCCTCCCGCCCAGTTGGGTCGTCCTCCCAGACGACCTCCTGAACGTTGTTGCCTCCCTGTTCTGCCCGGCCTGTTGGGTCGTCCTCCGGGACGGCCTCCTGAACTCTGTTCTCCCCTGATTTGCCCAGCCTCATGGGTCACCCTCCGGGACGACCCCCTGAACTCTGTTGCCCACCTGGTCCGTTGGGTTATCCTCCTGGACGACCCCCTGAACTTTTGTTCCCCACTGGATGCCTCGGTCAGCCTCCTGCTCGTTAGTCCCTGTGTGTGTGTGTGTGTGTGTGTGTGTGTGTGTGTATACCTGGTGTTTCTGTCTTTTCTTTGTCGGGTCATTGTATGCTGTCCCCTGGAGTTGCTGTGAGGTCGCCTGTTGGCTGTCGTGTCTCCCTGTTACGCTGCTCCCTTTGGATCTCTGTTTAGACCACCTTTGTTTTCGGACTCTGTATTCAGCCACTCAACTGTAAGTGTGCTCGCTTTTTGTTACATTAAAACCCCATTGTACTATACCTCTTCCTGCCATTTGGGTCCTCCAACCTGCCTCACCCATACCAAACCGTGACACCACTTAGGCCCAATCCCAATGTCCCCCCCTAAACCCAAATCCCTGAACCCTCAGACTTTACTGACATCACTTGGAAAGTGATTAGTTTAAGAGGCTGCAAGGGCTCTTAATGCTGTAAATAGGAACGGGACAGCCCTTTGCCACTTTATCACCTTGACGATGCTGAAACAGGTTGCATACTTTTTATTTAATGTTTTTACCTGATTTTAAGTCCTGCAGGCTCTGGCCCTACAGAGTGGAGGAGAGGTAAATGTCAATACACTATTGTTGGTCAAACAGCATCATTAAGCAAAAACTAAAATAAATAGTTGAATAAACTAAGTGTGTAATAAGGTGACTGCATTCCTCTGACTTAAGTTAAGAAAACTTTCAACAATTTTAACATGAGCGTGTTGATGCTTGTTTGTTTACTGTTTTCTTCTTCTTCTCTTATAACGTGGAATTGCTGTGAAATTTTTTTTGCTTCCGGTCTTCCCCCGGTAACCCCTGTGTTTCACGTCATAGCGCTATGAACTTTGGGCAATTCCCTCAGCCAAAGTCTGCAGAAATTCGGACTTACAAAAAGTGTCTATAAAGGTCTCAAAATGTCCGTGAGAGAACCCTCGTGGACTTGACGATTTGACCGTGGGACAGCCCTAAGCCCTCACAGCCTCAAAGTCTGTGAGTCTGTGAGTGTGGACATTGGGATTGGGCCACACAAGTTTGTGAGGGCTTTAGCTCGATTTATACTCCTGCGTAGAGTCTGTGAGTATCTCCGTTAGTAGCTACGCCGTAGGCTACGCAGGTAGCCAGGCATTTATACCTGTGGTCCGTGTGTCCGTCAATCTGCAATTACACCCCCAAACGCTAGTCAGCAGTAGCGCTACAGCGTCCACTGTGTTGAATTTTGCCCGGCCGATTTCGCTTGGGTTGTGATGTGTCCACCCAGTGATTTCTGAACAGCTGTTTTGAAGGAGCTGAGGTTCCTGATTTCTGAAACCATTCACCTCTGGCTACCAAGCTAATATGCTACTCTGCGTTGCTAGCATGGAGGTAGCTAATCGGCTAAACCCCCCCAGAAGCAAGTCAAAGTTGGTGGTTGGTAGCCAGTGGCCATATCATTACCCATTTGTGTTTCATGGCTGGCTAAAATATTGTTGATGGTTCACATTGCAATAAATTCCATATATATTGCACTGCATCTGTCTCTACTACTGACTGAACTCTTGCTTAGAGAGATACATGTAGGGTAAATAGAAAAGTGAAAATACTCAAATGGTTCAGGTTTCACATAAAATGTTGCCAATTATGCAGTATATTTCTTTGTGTGCAGAAGTATTGTCACTTTCTACCTTAGACTTAAAGACAAAATAGGACCCATACACTCAGTACCAGAGCCTGAAGTTTGAAGAGTGCCTTGTCTGCTGCTCTGTCTAGTTGAAACATAAAAGGAGTACACATCCAAACCAACCTGTGTGTAAGTGCTGAAACAAAGAATGACCTGCATACTGAGTAATTATGAGTCCAAATAGGGGGTATCATAAATTGTAACTTTGCAAAGTCTGAGGTGGTTGAAAGCACCTGTGTTAAATAGGTATGCCTACGTGTTAGCCACTCAAAACCTTCTCAGAGCTCGCAATAAAGTACACCTCCTTGGGGGTTTCAAAAATATTCAGTGTGCAGATAATTCTTTGTTTTCCACATAGTGTAACTTCTCAGTGAATGTCACATTTGTCTCTTAAAGAAATGTTATATGCTGGTGTTTTTGGACATCAGCTTTTCATTTTGAACTTTCTAGCATATAAGCAAAATGTTAACTTATACATCAATATTAAAAGGTTACAAATGTAACAGTTGTTTTGTATGACTAGAAATAAATTGTTTTAACAGTAATTATAATGATAGAACCTATGTCATAATTTCAAATCAGTAGTGTGCATATATTGTGGAGTAAAAGGAAAAACAAAAGGTTAAGCAAAGCAGCAAGGTACACGAGCTGGAAGCTGGGACTTTTATATCGGGTAGAGGTGGACACAGGTGCTCCACATCTGGATCGATTCTGCAATCTGCTCCCCTGGCACCTCAAAATACAAATGGGTCAAAAATTATTGACAATGCACACGAAATACACGAAATCCCAAATACCATAAACCTACTGTACTCTGAGATCATCTCAGCATGATGACCTCTACAGCATGTAACAGTTAGGATAGCATGTATGATCTCTGTGGTATGTCACCTGTCTAACTGAATGTTTTGGAGCTTGTCAGGTTTATAGTAACTGCTGATTTACACCACAGTTGCATTTAGGCCAGTAGCCAAGGACAGTAGTGTAGAATCGTCATCGCATGTGGACAAACATTGCATGCTCTGTCTTGTGGCAAATCCAAAGAACACATTGACACAACAACACATTGATCATATAATGGATTTAAAATCACCATTCGATAAATAAGTAAACTAAATAAATGAAACAACAAAATTTGTCCCTCTTAAATTGTGAGAACAGAACAACATGCATGAAAATGTTACCTTTTTAGGTGTATTTTTCCATTTTATGCTAACAATTATGCAACTTGGTTACAGGTCAACATACAGGAGCAAAATAACAGCAAATGCATCCACTTAATGTTTAAATACTACTACACTCTTTAGAACAACAAATTCAACATACCTGCATTTATGACAAAGGACAGTAGTGTTGAATCGTCATCTCATGTGGACAAACAGCAGCAACAACCTGTCTGGAAAAACAGCACCATGTTAAAGTTAGCAAGCTACCCTGGAGAGAACACAAAATGAATGGTTAACTTCATTTAAAGATGGCAAATTTAATCTAATATTCAACAAAATAAGGCTAGCTCAACCTTTTATGTGATTTTCAACTTAGTTATCATTGATAGTCCAAGGATATTCACACCTTACCTAATAGTAAATTCTCCATTGCTTGGAAATTATCCATAATCCTTTACCTTAGTGATTAATAACGTTACTTGATGCAGGTACAACTTTATAACAGCAGGTGGCATAGTTGTCCCATTTTATTTAACTTTGTTACAGAATACACTATTTACTCAAATGTGCAATATTAATATTTGCTGCTATTTAGTCAAATATGCAATAATAATCTATGCCAGAGGCACCACTTTTAACACTCAATTTTGGTCTTAATGTATATTTATCATTTAGCTCTCATTTTATGTGTTATTGAACTAGTACTCAGTGTTTCCCCACACAGACTTTAACACAGAGAGCTGTTAGCTATTGGATGTGCACACAGTGGATATTTACAAGCACAGACCAAGTAAAGCCACAGTGAACACACCACTGCAGATGTCATTCGTTAGCTACAACGTTGGTTTCATTCTGATAGGCAACTTCGTCAACAGTCCCCTGCTACTTTCTGGGAAGAGATATAGAGATAAGTTTCAGCTGCCGCACCACCAGACTGCTGAGCAGTTTTCCCCCCAAGCTATCACAGGGGTGTAGGAGTGACTTTGAATCTTGGGGGGGGGGGGCACTGAAATGCTAGGGGAGTTCGGGGGCATGCCTCCCCGATTTTATTTTAAATAAAGCACTTAAATGCTCATTTCTAATGACTTTTGAAAACAGATTGTACTTATTAGTGTGGCTGAAAGAGGGTCTTTGCAGTGAGAAGATATGGAGAATAGGGGGAGAGGGGATGAAGATTCGGGTGCACAGTCAGAGAGAGAGTGTAATATACTAGAACAAAACTCCACTGACTACCTACCATAAAAACCATGGAACAGCTGCTAGTTAATGTAGCTAGCCACAGTACAAATGTATTTAGTTATCCTAATGTTTCAATTGATGTAAGCTGTCTGTGATATTCCCTGTGTCTCACTTGGCATTGACTCTCCCTGCAAAATGTTTGTGAACACAGAACTGCAATGCAAACTCTGATGACATGCTATTGACCTAACAAAGTCTTTTTACTACGTGAGTTTTAGAATGTCTAGTAGCTATCCATACAACTTACAAGCTTGTTCTCCTCAGTTTTTTCTACTACTCCTGTGACCTCTGTCCTCTTCCTTTTAAAATACTGTAGGATGCTCGTCTCTGTGTGAACATTTTGACCACTTTCAAATTGTTGATGGACATGTAGCTTAGACACATACACACCTCAGGCCGCAAGTTTTTAAGGTCAAGGATGGTCACGAACAGAGGCAAAAAAGTGGCCCAGGTGTTTGTCCCTGCTCAGCCCACTCTCCAGACAAAGCATTTGTCGGGGCCTCTGGATCTTTAGAGACCTTTACTCCAATTACTCCCATAAAAAGTAAAAGTAAAATGACAAACCTACTCAAGTAAAAGTAAAATATATTTAATAATATAATTAATCTGCTGTTCATCAGTTTAGAAACAGCTGCTGTGCAACATGTTATTTCTAGGGAATGCAATCTGCTATCTGTAATTTAGTTATTTCTGATTAATATAATTATTTTCCTTTTTAAATCTCCATGAATATATTGATAAGATCATTTTAAAATATCACGCTTGCTGCCCAGTCACTATTTGCAGTAACACAGGCAGCCAATACAATAATATTATTCCTAAAGCATCTATGAACCTAATGTTCACAACGCAAACAATTATTGTGGCAGTAAAACGGGAGCAGCTCGTTGTTGAAGCAGGGTAAGCCTTCATACAGAGGAAGCTGTGCGTCATTCGTAAAGCCCAACAGGATGGTTTTATCCACCCATATTTTCTCTCACTCTCTGTGCATCTCAGAATTTTTTGTTTGCTGAATAAATAACAGTTGGTAGCTGCTGATCCAAAGCCAAGATTAGTTTCAGTGGCGACATTTTGTTTATGGACTCACCGTCAGGCATTGCTATAAAACAAATAATAACCGATGTGAAAGAAAGAGGCTTATGTCCATCTTTTCATCAACAGGATAGTGTTAATATATCAGAATCCATCTTGTGAAAGAGCGATGCAGGCTGCTTTCCAGCAGGCCACCAGTGCCATGGTGTGCACTCACTGGATTTCAGTTCTATTCATAGAACAATAAAGCCTTAAACTGAAAAGCTATTTGCCTGATTTTGTAAATGGCGGATCTGTGTAACTGCGCGCACACAGCCTGGATGGCTCATTTCGATTAATGAAGCCTAATGCAGATTACAGACTGGTGAAGGTATGAATGAAAATGTAGCGACTGTTGAGCTCAAATTCATCCTCAGCACTGCTCCACTGAATATAGTTTATTTCTGTTTACCATTTTTGTAATTGCTTTTATATGTATTATTGTCTGCTACTTAGAAGAAGGGAGTTACAAACATTACCTAACAGTTACCTAAATGCGGCGCACCATCAGCTCTCTGATTCCTTTTGATCCAAAGTTTTATCACATTAAATTCAAACACTCTAATACGCTTTGATTCCTGTGGACTTCAAAAACTGCGTTAACCATGTATTAAGTTATACTATTGTTTTTTGAGCATCGTTAGCACAGCTTGTCGCGCTTGAAGCTGGCTAATTAGCTAGTTAAATGGCTAAGCTAACGACCTAATGTAATGTACCAATACCTGCTAATTATTGCTAACAACATATTAATAAAATGCTAGGATTTCACTTACCAACTGGAGCACATGCTTCTTGGAAGGTCTGTTAGTACAATAAACTTCATAGTAAGACATCATCCATCCGGTATTTGCATGAAAAATCTCCATAAGGTCACAACAAGGTGACGATGTCAAGTTCCGTGACTGCAATTAGCAGAGTGAGGCTGCCTTGAAATGAACACTTCCATGAGTGATTAATTGGAGGTCCAAAACACATTGATTGGCAGGTTGCGTTTGCAAAGGAAAAGCAATTACAAGTCTGAATGGCAATGACATTAGGTTTCGTTAGGAAAAAGCAAAAGCTTATGTATGTATTTATTCTTTAATTGATTTATTCTTTCCTATATTTCCACATTTATTTATTTATTCTTTCATTCATTCATTCTTTCTTGCATATCTTTCCCCAATAATTTATTTATTCTTTCATCCAGTTCTGACACTTTGGGAGTTCCATACTTGCAGCCTCTTGCACTCAATCACTTTCCAAGTTACGTCCCTAAAGTCTGTGAGGCTTTACAGGGCTTAGGGGGGACAATGGGATTGGGCCTTAGCTTTGATGGTCCACCACATCAAGGAAGCACCAAGCTGCAACCAAGCAGGTTGAAGAGCACGTTAACATGGTTGTCCACACCCACTTCAAAGTTTCCTCCAGTGCTTTGTCTGGCCAGTTCCTGGTACCACTGCTTCTTCAGCACTTCAATATGCATCTCATTTTCACTCTATGGCCAAGATGGCTCAAAACTGGATTAATTCAGCAAATTTTCTCTTTCCTCTGAACTTCTCACTCCTCTGTTATCCTCCATGCATGAAATGTTTGTCCTTCCCTTCCTCCAGCTCACAGGAGCCTAATTTATCACCTCCTGCTCAAACCCCACCCTCAATCAAAAGCAAAAGGCCCACTCTGCCACTCTCCTACCCCTTTCTGCTACAACTTTTAATTTGTGATGTATAATTAGATCCCGGGTATATTCAATTCTTTCTTTAATTTTACATGTATATTTTGTGATTGTTGCCTCTTGATTTAGTGAACTCTTGTATTTTGCTAAATCGTGTTGTATTCATTAGTTAAGTACTTTTTTCCTTTCTTTTCTTTTTTCTTAAGTAGAGGTTCGTTGTATAAGCGCATGACTTCTGGACCTTTGCTGTAACATCTGTTTTAGTTCTATTAATGGGATTCATGCTGTTATTTGTGTATACAAATAAAAAACTAAACAACCTAAAACCTAATAAATCTATACAAAGACCCTCCTTGCATGCAATAGCTGTTTTTAGATAAAAAAAATTTAATTGATATGATATTTTTAACATCTGCTTATGTATTATCAGATAAATAAAACAATTCCAGTTTAAAATAACAAAATATCCAGTGGACCGAATAAACTGTTTTCAAGTTGACTTTGCAATTCCATTTCAAAAAAGATTTGAGGATACTGAATTGGGCTTATCGAATACATTTATATTTACATACTTTAATACAATACACTGGGCTGTTGTTTGTTGATAATCTATTTCTAATATCCAGCCTTCCATCTAATAAACTTTCTGAACTTCTGTTCTGTATCAACTGATCAAACATACCAGTAACATTTTGTCTGTTTCCTTTGGCAGGTATAGACCAAGCTACACGGGCAGCAACGGTCAAAGGTCAGTGATAACATAAACACTACTTATGTACACTTTTCAACACGACAGTTACAATGTGCTTTTTAGCAGAGAAAGATTTTTTTTTTGAAGATGCAAACGTTGAATAGAAAAACACACACTGACACTAACAGAACAAATGCTACATTATACATCACATGTCACTGATGATTTTCCATACACCTACTCTTTAAGTCACAAAATTACATAAAGTTCAAGACAAAAGGTTTAACTTTAATTTTCTTCTATTTCATGTTCAAATAACAGATGTCTTTAGTCTACAGTTTAGTTTAGTTTGGTTAAATCTATTTAACTTTCTAAACTTTATCAATACACTGTTTTAAATGACACCTGCTTTACATTTTGTGTATATTTCCTCTGACAGAAGAGAACCCATGTTCAGTCTGGCTGTAAGCATCCCATACGACAGTGACAGGAAAATATATGACATCAGTCAAGTCACTGACACTCGTGAACAAGTCTGGCAAAGTATTTTGAAGAAATGTGAAGTGTACACCAGTAAGAGGATGGTCGCAGCTACAGTTCTGAGATGGCCCAATGTTGTGGATCAATGTCCTGAGGGACGTGTGCAATGGTCTGATGTTCCAACAAAATGTGGTCAAACGTGGGTTGATGTTAAAAAAATTATCCCACAGAAATCGAAGATGGTAGAGCGGATCATGCAGAGTACCGTATTCTACAAAACTTTGACACCTTGGTCAGCAATCATGACAAAAATGATTTGTTGCTTTTCTACGTTCTTGCTTCCCCGTGTGATCAAAGATGTACAAATGAATCTAGTCCCTATAACATTCTCAACAGCATCAAAATGATTCAGCAGTGGAATAAATATGCTATTGTGTTTTCAATGTATTTAACCCCCGTGATGGTGACCCACGTGGATCCATTGAGCGGCTTGGGCAATCAGTTGGTCTGATCAATATATTCCGTTGCACAGGAGGTGAAATGCAGTGCACAAGCTGCTCTAGCGGTAAACAAGTTACACCCTATTGTTATTTAGAGGAACCACAACCTTCCCCAACAAATATAGCAGAAGTTGTGTCCTCCTCCCAAAGTGGGCTTGGTAGCAATAATGGAAATTATGGTTCTAATACAGGTGAAATCATCTCCCCATCACAAACAGGTCCTAGTTATGGCAATGGAAATAATTTAAATGAAGGAGGTGGTTCCTTCTCCCAAAGCGGGCTTGGTAGTAATAATGGAAATTATGGTTCTAATACAGGAGAAAGCAACTCCCCATCACAAACAGGTCCTAGTTATGGCAATGGAAATAATTTAGATGAAGGAGGTTTGTCCTCCTCCCAAAATGAACTTGATAGCAATAATGTAAATTATGGCTCTAAGACAGGTGAAAGCGTCTCCCCATCACAAACACGTGAAAATTATGGCAATGGAAATTTTTATTTTAAAACAGGTGGCAGAAAACCGAGTGGCAGCAGTATTAGTAAAAACACAAAAGAGGACAGGCGCAAAGGAGGAAAAGGTATAGGAATGGGCTGGCGCAAGGGAGGAAAAGGGAGAGGAATGGGCTGGCACAAAGGAGGAAAAGGTAGAGGAATGGGCTGGCGCAAAGGAGGAAAAGGCAGAGGAATGGGCTGGCGCAAGGGAGGAAAAGGCAGAGGAATGGGCTGGCGCAAGGGAGGAAATGGCAGAGGAATGGGCTGGAGCAAAGGAGGAAAAGGTAGAGGAATGGGCTGGCGCAAGGGAGGAAGAGGCAGAGGAATGGGCTGGCGCAAGGGAGGAAAAGGCAGAGGAATGGGCTGGCGCAAGGGAGGAAAAGGCAGAGGAATGGGCTGGCGCAAAGGAGGAAAAGGCAGAGGAATGGGCTGGCGGAAGGGAGGAAAAGGCAGAGGATGGGCTGGCGGAAGGGAGGAAATGGCAGAGGAATGGGCTGGAGCAAGGGAGGAAAAGGCAGAGGAATGGGCTGGCGCAAGGGAGGAAAAGGCAGAGGAATGGGCTGGCGCAAAGGAGGAAAAGGCAGAGGAATGGGCTGGCGCAAGGGAGGAAAAGGCAGAGGAATGGGCTGGAGCAAGGTGGGAAAAGGCAGAGGAATGAGCTGGCGCAAGGGAGGAAAAGGCAGAGGAATGGGCTGGCGCAAGGGAGGAAATGGCAGAGGAATGGGCTGGCGCAAGGGAGGAAATGGCAGAGGAATGAGCTGGCGCAAGGGAGGAAAAGGTATAGGAATGGGCTGGCGCAAAGGAGGAAACGGCAGAGGAATGGGCTGGAGGAAAGGAGGAAAAGGCAGAGGTGTGGGCTGGAGCAAAGGAGGAAATGGCAGAGGAATGGGCTGGCGCAAAGGAGGAAAAGGTATAGGAATGGGCTGGCGCAAGGGAGGAAAAGGGAGAGGAATGGGCTGGCGCAAGGGAGGAAAAGGCAGAGGAATGGGCTGGCACAAGGGAGGAAAAGGCAGAGGATGGGGCTGGCGGAAAGGAGGAAAAGGCAGAGGAATGGGCTGGCACAAGGGAGGAAAAGGCAGAGGATGGGGCTGGCGGAAGGGAGGAAATGGCAGAGGAATGGGCTGGCGCAAGGGAGGAAAAGGCAGAGGAATGGGCTGGCGCAAGGGAGGAAAAGGCAGAGGAATGGGCTGGCGCAAAGGAGGAAAAGGTAGAGGAATGGGCTGGCGCAAGGGAGGAAAAGGCAGAGGAATGGGCTGGAGCAAGGTGGAAAGGCAGAGGAATGAGCTGGCGCAAGGGAGGAAAAGGCAGAGGAATGGGCTGGCGCAAGGGAGGCAATGGCAGAGGAATGGGCTGGCGCAAAGGAGGAAACAGCAGAGGAATGGGCTGGCGCAAGGGAGGAAAAGGTATAGGGATGGGCTGGCGCAAAGGAGGAAACGGCAGAGGAATGGGCTGGAGGAAAGGAGGAAAAGGCAGAGGTGTGGCTGGAGCAAAGGAGGAAATGGAAGAGGAATGGGCTGGCGCAAAGGAGGAAAAGGCAGAGGAATGGGCTGGCGCAAGGGAGGAAAAGGCAGAGGAATAGGCTGGCGCAAAGGAGGAAAAGGCAGAGGAATGGGCTGGCGCAAGGGAGGAAAAGGCAGAGGAATAGGCTGGAGCAAAGGAGGAAAAGGCAGAGGAATGGGCTGGCGCAAGGGAGGAAAAGGCAGAGGAATGGGCTGGCGCAAAGGAGGAAAAGGCAGAGGAATGGGCTGGCGCAAGGGAGGAAAAGGTAGAGGAATGGGCTGGCGCAAGGGAGGAAAAGGCAGAGGAATGGGCTGGCGCAAGGGAGGAAAAGGTTTAGGAATGAGCTGGCGCAAGGGAGGAAATGGCAGAGGAATAGGCTTGCGCAAAGGAGGAAACGGCAGAGGAATGGGCTGGCGCAAAGGAGGAAAAGGCAGAGGAATGGGCTGGCGCAAGGGAGGAAAAGGCAGAGGAATGGGCTGGCGCAAAGGAGGAAAAGGCAGAGGAATGGGCTGGCGCAAGGGAGGAAATGGCAGAGGAATGGGCTGGCGCAAGGGAGGAAAAGGCAGAGGAATGGGCTGGCGCAAAGGAGGAAAAGGCAGAGGAATGGGCTGGCGCAAAGGAGGAAAAGGCAGAGGAATGGGCTGGCGCAAAGGAGGAAAAGGTATAGGAATGGGCTGGAGCAAAGGAGGAAAAGGTATAGGAATGGGCTGGCGCAAGGGAGGAAATGGCAGAGGAATGGGCTGGAGCAAAGGAGGAAATGGAAGAGGAATGGGCTGGCGCAAGGGAGGAAAAGGTATAGGAATGGGCTGGAGCAAAGGAGGAAAAGGCAGAGGAATGGGCTGGCGCAAGGGAGGAGAAGGTATAGGAATGGGCTGGAGCAAAGGAGGAAAAGGTATAGGAATGGGCTGGCGCAAGGGAGGAAATGGCAGAGGAATGGGCTGGAGCAAAGGAGGAAGTGGAAGAGGAATGGGCTGGCGCAAGGGAGGAAATGGCAGAGGAATGGGCTGGCGCAAGGGAGGAAAAGGCAGAGAATTGGCTGGCGCAAAGGAGGAAAAGGTAAAGGAATGGGCTGGCGCAAGGGAGGAAAAGGCAGAGGAATTGGCTGGAGCAAAGGAGGAAAAGGAAGAGGAATGGGCTGGCGCAAAGGAGGAAATGGAAGAGGAATGGGCTGGCGCAAGGGAGGAAAAGCTATAGGAATTGGTTGGAGCAAAGGAAGAAATGGAAGAGGAATGGGCTGGCGCAAGGGAGGACAAGCTATAGGAATTGGCTGGAGCAAGGAGGAAAAGGTAAAGGAATGGGCTGGCGCAAGGGAGGAAAAGGCAGAGGAATGGGCTGGCGCAAAGGAGGACAAGGTATAGGAATGGTCTGGCGCAAGGGAGGAAATGGCAGAGGAATGGCTGGAGCAAAGTAGGAAAAGGCAGAGGAATGGGCTGGCGCAAGGGAGGAAATGGCAGAGGAATGGGCTGGCGCAAAGGAGGAAATGGCAGAGGAATGGGCTGGCGCAAGGGAGGAAATGGCAGAGGAATGGGCTGGAGCAAAGTAGGAAAAGGCAGAGGAATGGGCTGGCGCAAGGGAGGAAATGGCAGAGGAATGGGCTGGAGCAAAGTAGGAAAAGGCAGAGGAATGGGCTGGCGCAAGGGAGGAAAAGGCAGAGGAATGGGCTGGCGCAAGGGAGGAAAAGGCAGAGGAATGGGCTGGCGCAAGGGAGGAAATGGCAGAGGAATGGGCTGGCGCAAGGGAGGAAATGGCAGAGGAATGGGCTGGCGCAAAGGAGGAAATGGCAGAGGAATGGGCTGGCGCAAGGGAGGAAAAGGCAGAGGAATTGGCTGGCGCAAAGGAGGAAAAGATAAAGGAATGGGCTGGCGCAAGGGAGGAAAAGGCAGAGGAATTGGCTGGAGCAAAGGAGGAAAAGGCAGAGGAATGGGCTGGCGCAAAGGAGGAAAAGGAAGAGGAATGGGCTGGCGCAAAGGAGGAAAAGGCAGAGGAATGGGCTGGCGCAAAGGAGGAAAAGGCAGAGGAATGGGCTGGCGCAAGGGAGGAAAAGGCAGAGGAATGGGCTGGCGCAAAGGAGGAAAAGGAAGAGGAATGGGCTGGAGCAAAGGAGGAAAAGGCAGAGGAATGGGCTGGCGCAAGGGAGGAGAAGGATAGGAATGGGCTGGAGCAAAGGAGAAAAGGCAAGGAATGGGCTGGCGCAAGGGAGGAAATGGCAGAGGAATTGGCTTGAGCAAGGGAGGAAATGGCAGAGGAATGGACTGGAGCAAAGGAGGAAAGGCAGAGGAATGGGCTGGGGCAAAGGAGGAAAAGGTATAGGAATAGGCTGGAGCAAAGGAGGAAAAGGTATAGGAATGGGCTGGCACAAAGGAGGGAAATGGCAGAGGAATGGGCTGGCGCAAGGGAGAAAAGCTATAGGAATGGCTGGAGCAAAGGAGGAAACGGAAGAGGAATGGGCTGGCGCAGGGAGAAGGTATAGGAATGGGCTGGCGTAAAGGAGGAAAAGGCAGAGGAATGGGCTGGCGCAAGGGAGGAAAAGCTATAGGAATGGGCTGGCGCAAGGGAGGAAAAGGCAGAGGAATGGGACGGCAAGGGAGGAAAGGCAGAGGAATGGGCTGCGCAAGGGAGGAAATGGCAGAGGAATGGCTGGCGCAAGGGAGGAAATGGCAGAGGAATGGGCTGGAGCAAAGGAGGAAATGGCAGAGGAATGGGCTGGAGCAAAGGGGAAAAGGCAGAGGAATGGGCTGGCGCAAGGGAGGAAAAGGTATAGGAATGGGCTGGCCAAAGGAGGAAAAGGTTTAGAATGGGCTGGAGCAAAGGAGGATAGGCAGAGGAATTGGCTGGCGCAAGGGAGGAAAGGTATAGGAATGGGCTGGCGCAAGGGAGGAAAAGGCAGAGGAATGGGCTG
>NW_024043642.1:0-15103 GCF_014851395.1 Micropterus salmoides
ACTGTTAACCGTCAGTGGATTAGACTAGACAATGAAAATCTGAAGTCGGTCGATCTTATTCTCCAGGAAGAGTTCGTCAAAGTATGGAGTGTGCAAATCATCCAAAAATGACCATAAAATTCAAAATGGCCAACTTCCTGTTGGGTTTAGGGCATTGTTCCAAGATGCTTTTTGGTACGTCTGGAAATGATACATGTGCCACAGACATTTGTATGTAGGTGAACATGCCACGGGGGATGTTTTGTTAAAGTCACTTCCTGTTATTATCCATATCAAATTTGCTACAGATGTGTGCATGACCTGAATTAAAACAACTTCCTGTTTCATGGCGAAACGTCGATTTCGAGCCACGGGCACACTTTTAAAGGAGACCTATTAAACTTTTCCAGTCCTTGTAGTTCTGTGACTCTTGTATGGCAGCTTTGCATGATTTAAGTTCAAAAAATTATTTTATTTCTTATGACTCTTCATGTGGGCTTCATTTCAGCCTCTGTGTGATATGTGTGTGTAAGGCCCCCTCTCAAAGCCACTGTCTTCTGATTGGCCAAGACGTGAAGCATGTTACCAGGCTGTTGTTGTTGCTGGGCAGAACAGGCAGTCTGAGCCCTTGCTGGGCTGTTGCTATGCCATATATGGAAACAAGCTCCTTCTGGCTCGGTATTACGTAGAATGGAGCTTGGTAGAAAAAGCAGTTCAAAACAGAGTGTTCAGAACAGGAGGAAATGTGAGGTTTTTGATCACAGGGATTTCTTTTAAATACTTTAACCTCATTTTTTTAAGCTTTACCATGTTTAACATGAACATCCAACATTGTAACATTGTAGTAAGTCATAAAATGTGGAAAAGCATAATAGGTCTCCTTAATCGTCATTGGGTTTTAGACTGCACAGCAAAATCAATCCGTCATGTTTCTACCGTAGCCGTCAACGAACAAACAGCGCTACAGAGCGCGTTTTGTCATCACGGTGCTCTTCTTCTGCTTGTGTAATTCCGGTAGTGTAGACGCCCGTCACTACATGAATACATACAAGAAGAAGAAGAGGGAATAATAATAATATAATAGTAATATACAGTCTCCGAGTAGTCTTCTGGTTTATTAGAAGTAAGAAGGGAAGTTCAATTCAATTCAATTCAATTTTATTTATATAGCGCCAAATCACAACAACAGTTATCTCACAGCGCTTTTCATAAGAGAGCAGGTCTAGACCGTACTCTATGATGCTATTACAGAAGCCCATGGCGTGGGGGTGGGGGGGGGGGGATGCTTGTGGTGGGTTTCGGTCGCGTCGGTGAACGTGCGGTGTGGGTCAGGTGTATCCGTGGGTGGCGGTCTGTGATCTCCCTGGCTGCGGGGGATATGGGGCGGTTTGCGCCGGCTAGCATCTCTCCTGTGCAGCGCATTACTTGGCTGTTGTGTGCTGCTAGTTAAATTGGTAGCGGGGTAGTTTTGGTTGGCTCACCTGTAGGTTGTGATTGGCTTGCATGCTTGTCGGGGGTTGGGGTCATCAGGTGCGGGCCTGGACTGGGCTAGTGTGCGGCTATGTCCTGGTGCATGCTGTGCATGTATTGTATTTCGGTTCTCTGAGGGGTCTGGCGACTGGTTGTTGGAGGGTGGGGGACCGGGAAGAAGGGGTTGACGGGGTGGGTTGGGGGTGCGGTCTGGTCCTTTTTGAGCTGGTTGGGGGTGTCTCCTCTGGATGTTAGTGCCCGGACTGGATGCTTGGTGGTTGTGTGGGTAGGATTGTGTTTTGGGGTGTGTCGATGGTTGCTTTGCGGTCGCGTCGCGGCCCTCTGGATTGTGGTCGTGTGTGTTCCTGGGCTGGTGCATCTGCTGACTCCCTAGGGTGAGGGACTGTTGCTGCTGTCGCGGGGTGATTGCTGTCTCTTTTCTGTGGGACAGTGGGTGTGTGTGTGTGGGGTGCTTCGCTGCTAGGGAGGGGAGGGCACAGGGGTGGGGGTCTTCTGGCCTGACCTGGCCTGGGTGACACTGCCCCTGGGTGTGGGCGGACCTTGGGGTCTGGGCCGTTGGGCCGTTCTGTCCTTGGCGGGGTCCTTGCTTTTCCGGACCTGCTCCCTTGTGGGGGGGAGGGTGGAGGGGGTTGTGCCAGCTCCGATGGCCTGTGTGGTGCTCGAAGTGCTCCTGATTGTGTGGGAACGGTGAGGTGGGTGGTGGCAGTGGGGCTGCCGGAAGGGCCCCGGCGAGGACGGGGGATGTTGGACTTTGGGTTGGGGCTGCACTGACCTGCCTCGGGGGTGTGGGGGGTCTGGGGCTCGGGGCTTTGGAGCCTCTGGGTCTGGGGCGGGTCTGCATGCTGGGGGGGCTGGGCCCCCCTGGACCTGTCCTGGCTGGGCGGGGTTGTTGCTGACTCTGGGGTGCTGCCAGTGCTAGAGGGGCTTGCTATAAGCCCTTACACATTAGACACAGAGGGCTTGGGGGGTGGGAGGGGCACAATGGGAGGCTCCACTACCTGACAGTTGTGGGGTGCCTGTGTTACAACTACCCTCCAATTTTAACTGCACCTTAGTTACCACCCCTTATCTTTACTCCACCATACTACACTTCACAATCCATGACAATACATTTAGAGGCAGGCAGAGGGTTGAAGGAGTGGGGGGATTCATTAGCCTCGTGTCCTGCCCCTGGAGCCCTGGGCGTCAGGGGTGCTGTGGGGTTGGTGACGGCCTTGCCTGATCTGGGTGGGGTGGGCTGGGGGGGTCGGTGCTCCCTGGCGTGGGAGCTCGCTCTTGACCTAGGGATCTGGGGACTCGGGCTTCTGGCTTTTGCTCATTTCTGGGCGGGTGGTGTGTCCCTGGGCCTGGGGCCCCGTTATTCTCCTCGCCTGGGCCCTCTTCGGCAGGGGTGGGGCTCCTGCTGCTTCCCCCTGCCAGCTCTCTCACAGTGGGGGCATTCGGGAATCTCTGGGGCGCATGGCCGGTGTTGTCGGGGTAGGTTTTGGTGCTCCTCCTTGGGGGTGGGGGGTGCTTGACTGGGGGGCTGGCCCCCGTCCGGGGATGAGATCGGCCTCGGGGGCTGCTGGCACTGCCTGCACTCTGGGGAGGGATGCCTCTGGCTGGGCTGGGGGACCGTTGGCCTGGTTCTCCCGCGTTACCGCTCCCTGGCGGCAGGGAGCTTCCTGGCACGGCCTTCTGCTGTTCTTCCTTGGGGCGGGGTACAGCTTCCCCCGGGACATGCGGTCTGGGGTCCTTTGCGCTTTGGGGGGTCGCGAGGTGCCCTGGCTTCTGGGGATGGGGGTCTCTGCGCGGGTTGATCCGGTTGCGGTTTGGAGGGCTGCTGTGGGATTGTGGGCGATTGTCAATGCATCTTGATGCATTGTGCTTTTCCCTGGGCAGGGTCTCTGAATGGCTGCTGGGTGTTTAGTTTGTGCATTGGAGTGGGTGGGTTGGTGGTGGCATGCAGCTGAGCTGGTTGATTTTGCCTCGTTGCTGGTTTGGCTGGTGGCACAGCAGGGGGGGCGTGCTAGGCATGGGGGATGTTGGCTGGCGCCGGCGGCCTTAGTTTTTTTCCGGCGGTTGGGGGGACGGCGGACTTTTATTGGCGGGTGCACGGTGACCTTTGCGGCGCGTTTGCTGCCGGGGGGACTTGCTGCCGGTGTTTCTCTCCGCTGGCTTTCGCTGTCGTGTTGTTCCGCTTGCTCTCTCTCGTCTGCCTGACCTCGCACGCGGGATTCGCAGGGGGCTGCTGCGGCATTGGGTGTCGCCGTGCTCGCGCAGTGTGCGCGTTGGACTCGTCACTTGTGCATTGGTGTTGATGATTGCGTGGCATTTGGGCGTTTTGGTTGTTCGCTGCGTGGCGGTGGGTGGGAGCACTGGTCTATGTTGTGTGCGCGCCGCGGTCGGTCCGGGCGCTGCTCTTCCAGGGTTATGCTTGTTGCATTTCGTCGGCATTACGTTGTCAACTGGCATTTGGGTCGGGGTCTTCCGTGTTTGCATCGCGGTGCATCTGGGAGTCTTTGTATTTTTGATTGATTTATTTTTTTTCCTTTCTCCCACCCCTATTGGCTACTGGGGTTCTTGCCTGCCTGTTGCTGGGGTAAGTCGTGGCATCCCACTCTCACTAACAACTACATTCTTTAACAGGCTTATGCGCACACACATGTACCCACATGCACACAGACACACACAGTCTCACACATAGACACAAACAAATTTAGGTTGTCCCTGGTAGAATTATTCCTGATGCTTTTCTTTCAGTTACTTATTTAAATTAATTGTTATTATTCCAGCTCTCGTGGCTGTGCTGTGTTGCTTATTTAGTGTGGTGACTGTTTCTTGTTTTCATTTTCTCTTAGTTGTCATACTATGTCAGCTGTTTATTGCTGCTGTTCGGCTGGTTGTCTTTTACTTATTATTTTTTTATGTTTGTTTTTGTTTGTGTTTGTTGTTGTTGTTGTTTTTCTCCTCCCCAAGCCCCCCTCTCTGTTCTATTGCAGGTTTCGTTGCTTTCTGCAATTGGTGTTTCCCACTGCTTTTCCCTGTTGTCCCCACTTACATCCCCCTTTCCCCTACTCTTACAGGTCTTGTCCTTTCTCTGTGCTGTCTGTTTGTGCCCCCCCATTCCCGTGTCTGCCCCCTGTCCGGCCCGGTGACAAATCAATACATAATTAAATAAATAAAAAACAGACAAAGGAGTATTAATACTCTCTTGTTAAAGTTAAATCTGTCTGGCACAATATGGTATCCAGGTCATCATACTCTATACCAGGCTGCTGGGCAGGACAGGTATAAAAAAACAAAAAGAACGGATTTTGTGGATTTTCCCAGATGGAAGGCTATAACGTTAATGTGGGACAGATGTTTTCAAAGCGGTGCGGAAGTTGTCTGTTTTCTGTGCACAAAAATAAGTAATTTTTACTTTCACATGCTAAATGCCCATTAAAATAGTTGCATCGTTTTACCACAAGCTGAAATATTTCTTTGTGTTTCTGTTGTATTTTAAAAAACAATGCAATTCACAACCCTCACCACTAGATGTCACTAGAACCTACACACTGAACCTTTAAGGGGTGAAATCAAAAATACAAACAAATTGTGCAGTATGAGTTGTTACAATTAGTTACACCTTGGCTGGATAAGGTAATGAAATGTAATATGCCAATTGCTTAAGTGATTATTCATCCTGTTCTGTTTTTACATCTAAAGGCTGCTTGATAGTATTATATAGTATTGGCTTGAAAGCAGCAGGGATAAGGAGATGGGCTCTGGTTTGTTTTTTCCTCATCCCGGTGATTGGCCCATCTGGGTGATGTAAGTTTAATGTGCGTTAGCTTGTTGGATGTTCACATAACGTTACCCTGCAACAGTAGCGCCACGCCGACACGGTCCTTGTCTCATACACTACTGTCTCTCCGTTGCTGTTGTAACATTTACTGACTAGTAACCTGCAGGCGGGTCTTCCAGCTCCGCTGTTCCATTAGCGTTCGCCATAGTGTGAGCGCCACTGTCTCGGCCTCAACCACCACTTGTCTGTGTCTCAGGCTTTTTGAATTTCAGACACTTTCCCATTCTCACGCGACGAGCTAGCGTTAGTGTGTTAATAGCACGTCAGAGACGTTTGGTTTCTTTCCCAAGAACTGAATGATTCGTGCAGACCTTTGATGCCAGAGCTCATGCACCGCAAACACTCCACAGTCCAGAGTGTAAAGCTGAACACCGACATAAACAGTACTGTTAACTGTAGTGTTGTCACACCAAACAGAGTAAATTGTAAAGTCACACACATAAAAAGTTTTTTATGACGTTACGGCATTATTTAATCCTACAAAAGGACAGGAACAAATTTAAGACCTTGGTAAATGAAATTTAATACTTTGCTAATGAAATGTAATACTTTTGTGGCCTTATTTTTAGAATTCGAAAGTTAAGAATTTTTAAATACTTTTAAGACCCCGCGGGTACCTAATATACAAGCATACAGTATTTAATTGATTTAAATTTAAGTACTCATGCAGTTTACAGTGAGATAAGTAGCTGTACAGCAGCAAGTCATAATTACCTGTTGACTCTCTTCATAGCAGAACTGCCTTGTTGCCTTTATTTGCTGTATCAGCTTCTCTTTGTGTTTCTCTAATTTAACCAGGGTTCCTCCAGCTCCTTACGGTCCGACTGCTGCTCCTGAAGCTCCAAGTTCTCCACCGCCACTGCATTCTCCAGCTCCTGCAATCACACACACACACACACACACACACACACACAGTTTAGGATTTACGAGTGATTCAAACTTGTCTGTTGAATGATAAAACAGGCATGTAGAGGTACACACACACACACAGAAGTGAGAAATGTGGACTGAACTGTTCTTTCACAACATCAAAATGATCCTAATAGGCAGTCAGTGGTTTGAGTCCTGTTGTTACAAAAGTGAACTGAGATATATGTCATTACATTAATCAGTCCCTCCAGGATTCCGCATGTCACCATCGCAACTATTAACATAAATTAATATGCGCTACAAGTGCGTCACACCCGGACGCACGTGAGCCGGCAGAGAATAAATCCCTAGGAGGAGTTCGTTAAAGTACAGAGTGTCCACATGAAACACCTACAGAGTTTTCAATTAGCGACTTATACGTACACAGAACTGCAGGAAAGTAAGCTGTTGTTTCTGAGAGCCACATCAATTAGCCGCAGCTAAATCTGGAGTGCACTCCTATTCGAGTATTTACGGTAAATGCTCCCACACGGAGCAGCTCCTTGCTCTGCTGTTTTCAGCTGCTGTTTCAACAAAAACACCATTCAGAACATAACCATATTCTTCAGAGGAAAAGAAGAAGGAGGAGAAGGAGAGCAACAAATAACCCCCAAACAATAAAATAAATTCCATTTATATTTCCCTGCTTTGTTGTTTATGTGTACATACAGAGGAAGAATGAGAGAACAGCACACATTTCATCGTTACTGTGTGTTAGAGCATGGGAGAACAGTGGATACTTTTAATACAGCCCACACGCCTAATACTGTGTAACTATAACAAGTAGAGGACAGAAGAAAAAAATGTTCTTTCTTTACAACTGTCTGCATAGCTTATTCATATTGTGTAATGAATGAAAATAAATAGGCCTACTAGGCTCCTCTCTACTTTGACATTTAAGATTAGCTTGTTTGATCCACCTTCATACACATGTGACATTACTGTACAACTTGAGAAAGGAGAGTTGTTTTCTGCTCCAGCCTGCCTAAAAGAAAAGCGTTTTTTGGGATTAAATGGACTTTATTAGCTGCTGCAGTGCAGGATGAACTCAGAACAGACCCATTTCTCACCTTATTATTCTAAACCATGCAACGAAGAAGAAGAAATGCAATAAATCCTGGGACAAAATCTGTCCACAAATACTGTACAGCATGTAGTCTGATGAACAAGACTTGTGTTACAGCTGACTTGGGCAGTGAAATGTTTAATTTTTTAATTCATGTGGTCATAGTTCTCAAATCATAATTTAAGAAGAAATGTTTTATACCACCTCAAGAAGGCTTCCTATCAGAAAGGTAGGAAGGTATTTCAAATGTACAACTGCAGTCCTGAAATCTAAGTAAAGTAATTTCCCTGACATTTTTGTGTTACTTTACTTTTAATAGACGCATGTAACAGGTTTTATCCTGTGAATATAATCATAATGTTGTATGTGGTGCTCTCATCGTGTACTACTGAGACTTCATTGCCCTCTTCAGAGAAGACTCTGACTGCAACATGCGTCTTTGTAAAGAGAGAAACGGACAGAAAAAGTCTCTAACTCTGCCTGTCAGCTCGCTCTGCTCCGTTAAAACTGAATTTACCATACAGAATTGAATACGAGTGCACTCCAGATTTAGCTGCAGCCAGCTGACCGTGTGCTTCTCCCTATACCGCAGTTCTGTGTCCATGCATGCAGCAAACTGAAAGCACTGCCTGTCGGAGCGTCTACGTGAAAAGAGAAGGAAGACATGGCTGGTAGTATTGTCTTCAGACTTGTTAAACACTCAGCGCATGAAGGGCCATCTGACTGTGTGAGGGGCAAGATCGTTGATGTCTGCAGGCAGAGTAGGAGCTCTCCTGTCTGACTGGTCCACCAATAGGAGAGAAGATGACCCCTTGAGACACAGCACCTCCTCATTTGCATAATGAGGCAGAAATGCATACAGATATGTAAAAAGGACAGGCAGAATAAATACCATGGGTGAAATAAATAAGGTAAAAAAATACAAAGGAAGAATAAAACAGACAAAAATATTAAAACACACACATAAATAAATACATTTAAAAAATTTGTAATTAATAAATAAGTTGAAGATTATAACGGAGAATAAATAAATAAGGTAATTATAACAAAGGTGAATAAGTAAAGGCACTAATTAAAATATATACATTTATGTCCTTGTATAATTTAATTACTACCTACATTTATTTATTTACTTTATTTTTTTGTGTATTTAATTGGATGCTTATTATTTATTGAGCATTTATTTATTTCTGTATTTATTGACTGTGTCAGGATCGGTCCTCCATAGCGGGGTGGGAGAGTTATCAAGCACGTAAAGTTTGGTTCAGATGTGAGCATGTACACTGAAGTTACAACAACTTCCTGTGTCATGGCGAAGAGTTGATCTTTGACGCCACGCCACGGACATGCCATTGACGAAAACTCACAGATAGCACAACTTTTCATCTTCAATACCTTTAGAAGGCACAGCACAAATTTGAAGTCGGTTGGACAAAATCCCTAGGAGGAGTTCGTTAAAGTACGAAGTGTGTAAATCATCCAAAATTTGACGTAAAATTCAATTGATTGAATTTTACTGCTATTTTTGGATGATTTACACACTTCGTACTTTAACGAACTCCTCCTAGGGATTTAGTCGGATCAACGTCAAATTTCCGCTGTGCCTTCTAAAGGCATTGACGATGAAAAGTTGTGCTATTTGCAAGTTTTCGTCAATGGGCGTGTCTGTGGCGTCGATAATTCGCCATGAAACAGGAAGTTGTTGTAACTTCAGTGTATATGCTCACATCTACACCAAACTGTACATGTAGGATGAGAGTCCCGCCCTGAACACATGTACATGCTGACATTCACCCATAGTCATAGCGCCACCTGCTGGCAACAGGAAGTGACCTTTAACTAAGCAGCCCCCGCCGCACGTTTCACCTACGTGCACAATAAATGCAAATACAAAAAAACAAATATATGCTATGGCTCCAAGAGGCTTTTTTGTGCATCTGGACAAGATACACGTGCTCGGAGAAAGGCAGAAACGCATGGAGGATGTCAAACGAGACAAATCACTGTGACACAGGCTGTTGCGTCCTGGTGAGCTGCAAGAAAGAATCAAGGTAAGCTGGTTTAAATATGCAGGGTTAGGGTTAGGGCCGCAAAATCCTGGAGGGACTGTTTAATGATTCAACTATAATTCTAAAGTTAAAAAAAAATCACATCTACCAGTGTAATTTTTACTTATTCCCACAATTTCACTGCAAAAATAATGTCCCAAAACATTGCAACTTTCATTGCAATTTTTAATAGAGAAACTGCAAAATCTGGCATTTTAGACCACAACAATCACTAAAAAGACCCGCTAAATCTTGGAGGGACGGATTAACATGTACCCCATTTGGCTCAACATGTGATCAACAGCAGAATAAAAATACATTGAAACGCTTCTTGTTCGTTGTTTCACCCAGAGGCTTATTACCAACACTGAGGTCAACTGCATGTGTGCACCCAGTGAACAAATAAGCCTAGCATAGCTGTTTAGCCTTTTAGCTCAAAGACAAGATTTAGTGGTCTTGGCCACCGTACTGCAGCTCAGTTTAAGGGTCCTGGTAATTTTTTTTATAGCCTAGGCCCTCTTTATGTATAGCAACTATTCCTTTTTTTCAGATCCTCAGAGAGTTCTTTGCCATGAGTGCCATGTTGAACTTCCAGAGACCAGTATGAGGGAGTGTGTGTATTTAGGCTACATCTTTAAAAACTTTAAAATCGCGGTTAGATAGGCTATTACTTTTTTACCCAAACATAATCTTGAACATGACCGCTTTATGATAATCTGTTATCGATGTAAGGACAGATCTCCGCACATCGTGGATTATGCTCAGCCCTGAATAAAATCTATATCCGTCTTTAGGTAGCCTATAACGCTAACGTTGCACTGAAACACTTACTGTGGGCTACATTACTGCAGTAATCACTGTTTAATATGTAACCTATAAAACTGATCAATGAACAGTAATCTTTCATATAGTAGGCTAGTCACACTGATTGGAACATTCGTAGAACTGGAGATAATGTGACTATTTCTGAGTGAGGATGACTGTGGTGCTGCTGAAACAAACAGACCTAAATAAGGTTTAAAAGTGAGTTTTTCATTATTAGCTGCTTATAGTCTGAATGCGTTTTGACAGCATTAATAAAATACCAAATGAGCAAGATTTTATTAATGTTGAATAGACATCTAAAACTTTAACCTATAGACACATTTTCCACTGCAAAAAAATAATTAATAGGCTAACCAGCTGTGTGTGACTGTGACTTTACACACAGTCATGAGTAAACTGTGTCGTATATTTGATCTATAGCCTACCTATTTTCATAATCAGGTAGCCGATTGCCACCGGCATTTTGTCCGTCGGGTTACAGCTTAATAAATATAGCCTTCCTATTTAAAATCGAATGTAATGGGCTGTAGCACTTTATCAATCATTAAGGAAAGTCCAGTCCGGTAAATGATGAATGAGCAACGCTTTATAGTAGCCTAATAATGTTAATGCATTGATCCTTCTTCCACTCCTGCGTTATAGAGCCTATCAGGGTCCGCGTTGGCACGCATTCATATTTCTAGCTCCAGCCGATTAAAATGGAGGCTCTGCCTTTATTTACCTGTTGCCATGGTGAATCGTAGTATCGGAGCTCCATTGATGATGGCTTTTTTTCATCCCCACGCACACGCTTTATTCAGGCTCAACATACTCAGAGTTTCCCACCTCAGGCTCAATCAACCCAGAGCTCAGGATAAGCTCAGAGTTTGTTGTTTGCTTTCTGAAACAGGGCCCTGGTGTCTTCAAGGGCCAATCATGTACACTGTTGTAGTAATACAGCCATCTCTCTGTTTTGTTTCTTCTTAAGACAGGGGATTGAGTCATCACGCACTGAGCAGATGGCCTGACTCAAGGCCCTCCAAAACACCCCAAAACAGGAGGGGGTTCAAAAGGGGCCTGTCAGACCAAAAGCTTGTTTCCCACCCTGAGTTGCAAAGTCTTGTCTTGGTTGCAAAGTAATCAACCAGACAAACCACCATCTCCCTTAAAGTTAAGATACCATATAACTTTGATTAATAGCCCGGGCTTTTATTTGCTAAAATCACTGAATTGACCTGCATTTATTTGTCAACACTGACTTTTCCTCAAGACTTATGAAATGAAAATTTAATGCTGTCCAGATAATTAACCTCTCCCTGAATTAGGAATATCAGGACCTCTAGGTGGACAGAAAACTAATACTTTGTTATATAGTCAATCTTCCCAGCTCCTAGGCCAAGGATTGAATATTAATTTTTACTAGGGCTGACCCCAAATAGTCAAAGATTCGATGCTTCGATGGGCGGAGCCTGATTCGACTGTCAATCTCACAGTCGAAGCTTTGCAACGAAACAAGGATCCTGCCATTTGGTGATATGGGGTGCTCAATGATTTTATTCTCCCAATAAGTTAATATACAGCCTATTACAATACACATTTCAATGTTTAATGCTGTAAATAAACATGTAAAAAGACTAAAACTTTCAATAAAAGGTTTCTAAAGTGCATAAATAAATCCAAAATTCTAACCCTAACCCTGGGTTGTCAGTGCACATGTGTAGGCGTAGCGTGTATGTGTGCAGTGGCAGAAGAGGGACACTTGCTGAAGAGACGGAGCCCCAGCTTCACTGGTGTTGTGCCGTTGTTGAGTTGTCCGGACCTCACAGGACTTTCAGACAATTTATCACCATTGATGAACCACACAAAGAATATTGTATTGTTTTTAAATAGCCGGCTACTTGAAATAGACCCACGAGGAACCGTGACATGCATGCAGTTGCCGGCAGCACGGCATGGACGCAAAACTCTGCACAAGACTGGTGAATGGCGAGAGAGAGATAGAGAAAGAGAGAGAGAGAAATGGGTCTTCAAAAAGGCTGGAAATTTAGTGTAAGTTGAATGAATAGAGGCTGCAGCTCTGCAGCTTCTCAAGATTAAAGCGGAGCAACCGTGTGATAGCTTTCCCTATCCTTCATCTAATGCTTACAAATTAAAAACTGCATAACTGTTGACTATGACATAGGGCCGGATGATATCAAATTTCTCTCACTTATTAATGTAAATGCGGAACAAACGTTACTGATTTTCACTTGCACACTGTGCAAGCACAGCAACACATGCTTTGCTAGTTTATTCTCCTCATTCATCAAAGGACATCTAAGCACGTGACAGCTGCTGTTATAAGAGCAGCGGAGTTAACGTCAGGTCTTGTGTGTTCGTAGCATGTGAGTGGTGGAGCGAATGAGAGAGAGTGAGTGGCAGATGGAAAATGCGAGCAAGTTTGTTTTCAGTGTGGCAGTAAATGTACAGTGTAGGTCACAATGCCGTTAATAAAATGGATGTCTGTTGTTTCGCAAACTGCTGGAAAGTGAAGGCAGTTAGCGCTAACTCACCTCTGCTGAGCTTCAGACTCAGGTCTGAAAGCTCAGCAGACTGGACAGGGCAGAGTCAAGTGACCACACACACAATGGTATGTTTTAAAACAAAGGAAAGTACTTGAAACACCCACTGTAGGGAAAATATTTATAAAAAATGAAATAACTGACATGGTAAAATTACGTCTGTTAAGCTGATGATACACAGAGCAACCTTTAGAGCAATCGTGCAGGGCAACGTTGTCGTCAATGGTAATGACCGTAATCCCCTTCCGCCACCACTCCGCCACCCTCCCCGCACCGCCGCTATCCATTCAAAACATAGTTGGACTTGCCACTAGCAACATTGCCCAGCAACATTGCTCAAAAAGTTGCCCCGTGTATCATCAGCTTTAGAGGCTCTGAATTTCGGATTCGATTACTTTTCAATTGTCCAGCCCTACTATGACATTTAAGAAGAGCAATGATATTGTGAAAGATATATGATTAAAACATGCACGAATAGACTCTTTAAGACATTACTTCAGAATAAAGTTTAAAATCTTGAGGAACGAGAAGGTGAACTCCCACTGTTTGACACGTTTCTCTCGCCCTTCCAGCTCACAGCATCATCTTCTCTTACAAGGCTCCTGAAACATTCCTGCCTCCAAGAACTTCCCAGTTCTCCATTCTGCTTTGTCTACTCCCAAGCGGGAGATCTGATTCGACAATCTTCTAAAAGCTTTAACTGAGATTTCCCCAGACTAGTTCTCTTTTGATTCATCTCAGCACCTTATTATACACCCAAGGTCTCGTGAAACTTTAGTGAATTTATTTTCATTTGTGTGTTTAAAGTTATTAGATTGTTTACCTTAATACCTTTGTTGTGTTTTAATTAAATTCCACTACTTCCAAAGACCAACAGAATTTGGTAGTTAGTTAAAAAAGTCAGCTGAGGAAACAGCAGTAAGGCAAACAAACTCGACATTCTGTGATCAGGGTTGATGTCCTGTAGCTCTGAAGTCTATAGCCTAATTTCAAAGTTAGTGATTACTGTAGGAACCAAAACCTGCATCCGCTCATTTCCTTATTTCCTTAGAGTCATATTCTTTTCACAATAGCCAAACAGCATTTACATTGAACCCTATCAATTCTGTTCAAACTTCCGTTTATTGCATTCTTGTGTTGACTAATCATTGTTGTTTATCTTCTTTATATGCATATTACTCTCACTTATGTTCACGCTAGTTAATTATTAAATATTCACTTTGATTATAATGCGGGTTTATGCATGGAAGATTCCCTCCTCTGAATTGAGACTGAATGATTTAAACTGAATGAACAATTGATGAATAACTGATCACTTGTACCTTATTGTTGTAATTATGAACCAACTATGCCAGCAGGCATACTGGGTACTAGTTGAATGACCACAAACAAACTGACATGCATGTCAGTTCGTTTGTGGTCATTTTATAACCCTGTGAACCTGATTGACACATTTTACTTGTGTCCCTTCTTCTCAGACTAATAACTCAGTCAAATACGAACACACATTGGCACACTTGCTCCAGTGATATCAGTACTGTATCGTGTGCATCAATAGTAGAAACTAAACAACATAGGTGCTCAAATGATTGGTCAAACAGTTGATCATCAGAAAATAATTCAGCCAGCAACAATTTTGAATTAATCAATCCTTTAAAGTTCTTTTCAGCAAAACTGCTAAAACTCACAGGTTCTAGATTCCTTAATAATTTGCATATTTTCTTTGTTTTCTTCTATCTGAGCAAGAACATAAATAGCAGATTCTATCTACAATGAATATCTGAATAATCAGTGCCAATCCCTTTTTTATCATAATTGTTTTGAATGTGTCTACCCCAGATTTATTAAGGTTTCTACTGTTTGTCATGTTCTGAATAGTTTAAAACCACAATTAACCACTCTTCAACTTTCAGTCAGAAGCAAAAATCAGCCTTTTTAATTGAAAGATACAATGATTTGACATTTATCATGATAATTATCTATCTTGAATGATTACATTTTTTATTGTAGTAACATTTTGGCCATATTGCCCAGCCCTAACCCTGGTTTAGAATTCGACTAATCCAGTGATTGTTTTGGCACAGAACCTAACTACAAGGCAGAGTCTCAGAACTAGAAAAAAATGCATAAGGTCCTGATATTCAGTTTATAGAGAATGATTACTGTTATCACTCTGTTTAATCACTCTGTAATTTAAGTGAAATGCAATGAACCAAATAGCAACAAAGCAGGTATCTGGGGCATTCAGGACTTGCACTGAGCTGTGAGTACAGCTGATCTAGTCAGAGACGGGCCTTACGCATCATGCAAATCACATGAGAGCATCATGGGAATGCAGTGATGGTGAGTGCAAACTGGAAACACTACACATACACACAAACACCATTATTTATATTGACAAACTCAAAAAAATGTG
>NW_024043643.1:0-20310 GCF_014851395.1 Micropterus salmoides
AAATGTGCGGGAATGTGAGAGCAGACGGTGTTGTACTTAGATTTTGCAACAATGTTGCAACCTTGTGCGGGAACGGCAGGTGCAGAAACACAAAACTCACCACACACACCACACACACACACACACAAACACACTGACAGGAGGGGACAGAGTAAGGTACACAGGACCTACAGTTTCCACACTTTTATTAGCCTCGGTCCAGTGGACCCGGACATCCTGTGTGTAATGTAAATGTGTAGGGAGGTGTACAGCGTGTTTTCATTGAAATGTGTTCTGATATATATTCTTCACAGAAAATGAGCCAAAGCCAATGAGTCTGAGTTTGAAAAAAGTAAATAATCGTATTTTTTATTTTTTTTTTTGATAAAAAATGAAAACGGGTCCAACAGACCCAAACACCATACACAGAACCAGAGTTTGCTGACTTCAGTTCAAAGTGAACTGCAGACTTAGATTTTATTTATTTTGGGAATGCGTTTTTTGGTCCATTGAGTTTTAAACTGGATATTGTACATGCTGTAGAATTACACAGAACGTTATTTACAACAGATTGATATTAACATGAACATCACATGAACATCTCCACAGAGGACAGGACATGTTATTTTATTTTTTTTTTCCTCAGCTCTGATGGAGGCGATAAACCTGAATGTGGTGGGTGTGACCAAAACGACAGTGACAGTTGGCTGGCGTGGCGAAAGGCGTCTGGACCAATCAGTGAACAGATACAGCGTGCTGCTGAAGAAAGACACCGAGAGACTAACAGGTTAATTTTCCTTCTGAAACGGGTCACAGCATCAGTCTCTGGAGTCACTCTTCAGTTTAAGTCTCAGTATAATGACAGATTTTAACTCCTAGCTAATTTTTATGTCACCACTCTGTTACAATAGGAATAAATGCAAAAGAAAAAAAAAGCATTTTCAAAATAGTTTATTTTTTTTTTTAGTTTTTATATGATATTTTTAATACAAGTTTCTTGATAAAACATACCTATTTTTTGTAAATTAAAAAGTGATGATGGTTGGACTGTAAAGAGTGATTAAGATATGTAAAAGTATTACTCATTGCGGTTAGAAAGCGAAAGAAAATCTGTTGGTTCATTATTTTGAAACTTGTGCAGCACATTTTGTCCAAACTTCTGCCTTCTGCATCAGACTGAATGTAAGTGACATTTCGAGTTGGTTTTTACAATCTACCTGTAATGCAGAGAACGCTCTCTCTTCCACAGCTCTGTCTTTGTGGCCAGACCCAGCAGCACAAACCCTCAACCTGAAACCCAACACTGAGTATGCTCTTCTGCTATTGGCTGATAATGTTTCCAGAAACATCATCTTTGTGAGAACACATTTTGGTGAGTTTAACTGGTTGAACTATTGGATATTAAAGAAGAATTAGGACAGCCAGGGGATCTTGAGTTTAGGTTTTCTTGCTTTGTGAGAGTTTTTTTTCTATAATGCTTATAAGCAATGATTAAATTGACATCTAAGATGGAAACCTGGAAAATTATATCTTGGATAATGAATTAAAATAGAATTCTACTACTAGATTTGAAGGGAACTAACAATGGATATTTTTCCATTTCAGATGAGGTACCAGTGGTGGCCACAGCGACTCCTCTGCTGCTGCTGGCTGTTACTGTGTTTGTCATCTCCATCCTGTCCAGGACTGTGAGTCACACACACACACACACACAACTCAAATTAAACAAAAAGTCCAGCTGTTCAATTAAAATTAATCTATAATACAATTACTGTTTAGGTACAAGTCATACTTCTTCCCGCTCATCTCCAACCCTCAGAGCAGTACAACAGGCAATGGCTGATGGACCCAAACCAGGTGAATTTGGTTTTCTTAAAACCGGGTTGTTACTGTTTGCTCCTGTTTTATCACAGGTCATCTGGGACTCTGCTAGACTCAGCTCTAGCCTACAGCCGAATCCAACTGGTCACTTTCAGTTCAGTCTGCTTTCAATAACAATCCCCGTTTTTTCCCCGCGCAGTTTTCTGAAAATTAGTCTCGTATCTTGAAACAAGACAGGATACGCAGATAAATTTCTTTGTTACAGTAAGTTATATTTGAAAACATTAAATAATCTCATCTGATTGGCAGATAATGTCACAGTTAGTGTGTGGAGAGGCAGGTTGGGACCCAAATGTAGACACACGGCTGGCAGGTATAGTTCAAAGATTTATTTAAACAAACCAAAGGCGAGCGCACTTACAAGCAGTGGCTGAGTCCAAAGAAGATCCACAAGGGCAAGGGAAAACACAAAATCCAAATATATAGAACTAAACCCAGACTCCCCAAAAAGACACACAGACAGGATCATGACAGATAAACACAGTGGATTATTAGCGGAGTAGTTTTTACAGCATGAAACTTTTAGTCGTCTAAAATTTATCTGTTCAATAACATTTCCTTTGTCGAGTTAAATCAAATATTTAACTTGATTTAAGACAGTTATTTCTTTAGAATTACAGTATGACGATTTTTGGTTCCATCCCTGTACCAGACTTTATTTAACTCTTAATTTTCATGACATTTAGAAGTGAATTAGGTAAGTTTGTTCCAATTCTTCACTGAAGCTGAAAAAAATTCACAGACAGATCTGGTGTCTTCATCTTTAGTCCATTACATCTCAAATGAAGTACTCTGTTTTGAGCAGTATAATAGTCAGAAGTTTTAGTTTATCCTGCCATAAATCTAATCTTTTTTTATCAGCAACACTTTAAATCCATTAACTCCCCCTACCTGATTGAAATCGTCCATTATTCCCTTCAACAGAAAACTGCAGAGAGAAACATCCTGAACATAGAGGACTTCCAGGTGGCGGACATACTCGGGGAGAGCCCTATCATTGTCCGTCCTAACTCCAGCCCTCCTCAGAAGAGGACCTACATGACACCTCTGTGCTGCTGATCAGTCACCTCATCGTCAGACTGTCGACCCTCGAACTGGACACAGAGTATGTCTCTGACGCTCCAATACCACAGAGCATCAACTAGCTTGTGCCCAGTCCTCCTGTCACCCTGACTACACAGTGAACTGCTGTCATCCTGACACAGTTTTCATATCTGAGGAGAGCCGAGAGGCTGACGCTGCTCTGCTGCATCAGACACATGAAGCTAACAGCTGGTTTCCACAGAAAGAGAGCAGACAGGCTGACTTTTCAGAGACGTCCCATCAGAAATTAACTGCTGTAAATGCTGTTTTCGTGAACTCACGGCTAACACAAACAGTCGCTGTGCTTGTCAGATGACCTGTGAGGCAGAATATGAAGTAAACTCTTCCTTTCTGGGGAAAAAAGATGTTGAAACAGTGAGTGACAGAACTGTTCTTATCTGATCTGCGAGCCTACTTATGTAGCAAACAGTTTGTTTACTGAAAACCTGCAGACAGAACCACCACTTCAGTACTCCATGCTCGGTCAATTGCACAGATGGAAAAAAGAAGAGGCTACAGCCCACCCTCTTTCAGACAGGAGATGAGTAAAAACAACAATTGTGTGAGGTAGTATGCAGAACGAAGAGTAACATAATCCTACAAAGTAGCTAATTAGAATGCAACAGACTGTGAATGTGAATCATCACAATATTGAGTTTCTTCTGGTATCCTTGTCCTCTTGATTTTTCACTCAAGTACGATCAAAGAACAGAGTTACAAAACTCTGCAAATTCATCGTCAGGAAAATACACAAAATAACTTCCACCATTCTTCTTTACAGCAAAACTGTTGCTGCAAATGCATTAAACATGTTGTGGGCATCAGTGTATTTGGTGGTATAGTTCAGTAAGTTGAACTTTAGCCACAAAAGCTGGTTTTAGTGTGAAAGTGCTCAGTTTGCTTGTTAGCCACTATTGCCAGTGTTAACATTTTCAATGTTTCCAGGAAACATTTAGCACTTTATCACGCTAACGTTAGCATAATAACCCATAGAATGTTAGCTTGATAGCATGGTTATTATTATTTTACCATGGTCTATCAGTCCAAGACACAGGTGACCAAACATTCCTGGATTCTGACAAGGACTTTTGTTGCATGACAGCACATACAAGGGGGGGAAAAATGCATACATTGTGTTGCCATACTAATGTTTACCATGTTAACATCCTTACTTTTACAACAGTGACATGTTAGACAAAATCTGCCACAGACAATGAGAAGTACTTATATTAAGCAATTTAATATTTCCTGTTCATTTCATTTATGGAAGGTTGTACATCAGCGTCAATGATCAGCCATTTTGCTGTTTTGACTTTGGTGTAGTGAAATTGTACAGGCATCATCCTGTCAACCCTCTCAAAGAGTACGGTCTAGAACTGCTCTACATGATAACTGCAGTGAGATAACTTCTGTTATGAATTGGCACCATATAATAAAATTTAATCCATTACCGCATAGATTAGCAGAAATCTGTTTTGCTCTTATAATCAATTAATGAATCTTCTTAGCTAATGTACTGTATTAGACTACTTCATAAATACAGATGGCTGACATTTGATTTGAGAAAGAAATCCATCCGACAAGCTGATGCCTGAAACTCTTTCCTGAAAAAGTTTGTCTAATTGTAAAATGTCATCATGCTTCAACATCAAAATAGTTTCTTTTGTTACTGTATAATAGAAGGTTTATTCTTTAAATGTCTGTGGTGTTATAATTTTCTGAACTCTGGAAATGTAGCCACGTCCACTTGGCTCATAGAACTGTTTCTGTTAATAGCTGAGTGATGTAAATACAGCTTGCAGATATTAAGCTTTCTGCATTTGTCTGGTCTCTAACAGTATGTACTTTCTCCATTTCTTCCTAACCTTTACTTGTCTGTTATTAGATCCATCGTCACACAGCAAGTTCCCAAGTGTAAAATTAAACCTGAGATCTGAACTGACACAAGCACTGCACTGAAATGATTTGGATACAACCTGAAGAATCTGGTGATTCCCTTGACTGGCAGCTAGTTTGTTGTAATAAAGCAGTAACAGTTCAGACAGCTGCTGCTATTTTTTTTTTTTTTAGGCAGACCTCCATACTGTCTGCCTAAGCTGGCTGGGAGGTCAAGTGTTAGAGATTAGAGGTCATGCTGACCCAGTGTCTGATCAGCTGGTGGGCGATGGTCTGTCTGGGAGGGACGGTGAAGGCCGGAGAGGCTCCTCTGAGCAAGGACTCAATTGCCTAAACAAAACAAAGAAAAGTTTGATCTATCTCTCTGTAACACTGAGACCGCGTCCACACTGAACACCAGTGCTTTTCGGTTGTTTTTGTTAAGATGTGGTCCGCACTGATTTGTTTCATGAAAAAGCAGCACACTGTTAATTGTAAACCTCCGTTCTGTCCCTCTTGCCTCCATCATCACTTTAACTGTGCTTTAATACAGACATATTTAATGCTCTGTTGCTTGTTTTTTCTGTGCTTTGATTGTGAGTCATAAATACTGTGATCAGTAACTCCCGCTGTTGATAAAATCACTAGATCACGCTCACAAAGTCCAGCTATCTTGACATGCAGACCACACATAAAGTCAGAGATGACACTCACTTTTCGCATTTTAAAAACGCCGCCTTACTGTGGATGCACAGCCCAGAGAGAAAGACATGCAATTCAAGCATAGGCAGTATATTAACAAAACCACCCTACAGATCTGAATGGAGAGCAGTGAAGCCAGTTTTGGACCAATAAAATACTACTACTGGGCTACTTTCTGTCGGCACCAGCGTCTACTGCGCATGATCGTGCAGCATAACCGTGGTTTAATGACGTAGAGCAACGGCAGAAACACCATAATTCTGGTAGCTGCACCAACAAAAAGCCACCTACAAGGCTCACCTGCCAAACACCAACGCAGCGTCACTGATGGCCAAATATTTTTTTGTTTTTTAGATTCACAGAGTTTATACAAGCAATACAGTTACATCTCTCATGTGCGACAGGATGTTTCCAGGGTTTTGATGTAATTTTTGTGCCTACATGGAACCGTCCGTGCCGGCTTTGGTCGGCTTCACTGTTCCAACTGTGGCTTACCCCCTTAATTTTCAGATTTAGCAAGCAGTGGGACACACTCTGCAGTTCTGTAGATACATGTTAAAAACGTACAATATGTGCAAATACTATGCTAAGTGTAAAAGGATTAATGTAATGTCATGTAATGTAATAAGAATTGAAAAGCAAAACCAATTCAGTTTCAACTTTCCCAAACCTTTTTTAATATACACATTTAGCTATGCTCAATTAATTCTCTGTAATTTAGATTTTTTTTTCTTACATAACTTAATTTTATCATTCATTTTGCATAAAACTTTTATTTATGTGACCATTACAAATTATAATTTTAATTTTGAACTTAAATACAACATGTATGTATAACACCAATATGTTTATTTATGCTATTGTAGTATATTTAATACTATATTTTTTTTATTATTACATCATCATCATCCTCATCATCCTCATCATCATCATCATTTTTATTTATATTATCATTATACAGCCTTTAGTGTTTATATCACACTAAAATTATTATTCTATGGTTGTATTCAGTAGTAGTGGTAGTGCTACTATTATTAATGTCATTATATACTGGTATCGGTCATATCGCTTATCTTTGTACCTGTTGCCGTGGGAACCACCGGGCTTCCTCGATCTCATTCTCATCCACTTTGATGTCGGTCGATATGGCGACAGCAAGGCAGCCAATCATGAGGTTGGAGGGCATCGGCCAGGCTGGCAGGAGACATATTGGACCGGTCCGACCTTCACACCACTCTCCTCCTCCACCTCCCTCCTCACCGCCTCCTCGATCGTCTCCCCTGCAGGACACACAGGGGGGAGGCAGTGTGTATGTGTGTGTGAGTGTGTGTGTGTGTGAGAGAGACCTCTTTCTCTATGTTCATCACACTGTAGGAGATAACCTGTTCACACACTCACTTCCCATTGAGGGAGAAAAGCTTATAAGTAATGATTTTATGGTTAACACTTGGTTGTGGTTAGGTTGGGCACTGGTTTGGGTTGAGGCATGTAGAAGTCATGGTTAAAGTCAGTCTCAGTAATTAATATGGTCAATGCAATGTGTTTGTTTATGTGTGTTAATTACCAGGCTCTATGAATCCAGCCAGACAAGAGAACATGCCGACTGGGAAGATCTTCTTCCTTCCCAATAAACACTGTTTCCATCAGGGTGGATCACCAGCTGACCACTGGTCTGAAAACACACATACAGACAAACAAGAGAAGAACTGCACTTACAGTATATCAACAAAAGAAAAAATTTTTTTATATTATATATATATATATTATATTATATATATATATAATATATATATATCTATATATATATATTATTATTATATATATATATTATATATATATATTATATAATATATATATATATATATATACACACACCCGTTATTTTCTCATTAATAATTAATAGACTTGTCTGTAAAATGTCACCCCTTTACAAGAGAGTAAAAATATTTAAACCACTTGTTTTGTCTGACCAAAACTCAAAAGGTTCTCACTTTATTCATATAGAAACTAGCAAATGTTCTTATTTGAGCTCAAGCTTCTGTAATTTCAGCTTATAAAAACAACTACTCGGTTAATGGACTAATTGTTTCCACTCCATTTTGGTATAAACTGGACTCCCATGTCATCAGCTCCCATCTTTTAAAGACTGTCACAAAAAATAAATGCATATGTCCACTGACTTTTGTGTACATTCATAGGGGATGTTGTATTTTGAATACTGATAACTGCAGGCTTACAGACTCAGTATAATTAGCTTATCAAGAGCAGATAGGTAGGTGTTGGTGGAGCTTCGTACCAACTCGTGGATAACAGGTGTTGTGAACCCCCTTCAGGCTCCGGCAGTCGGAGTTCAGACAGCTCCTCTTGTATCCTCCCTCCTCCAGTTTTGGTGCTGCTACCACATGTTGGACAGAAGCTGTGACGGCTGTGCCAGGACAACACCGATCGAGCCTGAGCCACATTCCTGGATGACAGGGAACAAAGATTAGCTAGTTTGTTGACTTCAGCTTATTTAATCAAAAGCGCGAGTCATATAAAATCATTTTAATTGAGACCAGATGCCTGTAAAAGATACTGCTTCTTCCTCACCGGCCTCTTCCTCACTGAATTTCAGCAGGTCTCTGTTGGGCATCTTTGGGAAGGAGCAGTTCTTTTCTCTGCAGCGTTTTAAAAAGTTCAGCAGCGTCTTCATCTGTGCCTATGGCAAACCAGGCAGGAGGCTCCAGGACACCCTCCACTGTCTGAGAGGAGTTGGAAGAGGAGGGTTTTTTCCTCTTCTCCACTCCAAGGAAATGAGCACAGTCGCAGGTTTCTGGAGAAGGTCTTTAACTGCCTCATATCTGAACCGACACAGCTTAGTCTCAACCTGTAAGAGTTGGAATAACAAATTCATTCATTCACAAAAATTCAATAACATCTTGATCTTTGATGAAAAGTCAGACTGACCACAATGTCACTTTTACTAGCTGTTGGCCGCACATGAAAAGCATATCTGCATATTTCTGTATTTAGTTTCCTTTTCAATCAGGTGGTGACTTTCAATTTTCCAGGATTTCGACAGGTGGCAACAATTACATGAATCTTCTTTGCGTGTCAAATGAGCTCTCTGAGCATCACAGCTGCCTCTGGTTCCTGACTGAAAACCCAACACACAGAGTTTACGCGTGTTACATAGTGATGCAGATAGGTTACGGAACTAAGGCTGGACTACAAACGAGCGGTTTTTAGGCAGTTCAGAGTAGTGTTTTCTGTGGGAGATGGTAACTCCCTTTGGGGTGGACTTTGGACTTTTTCACTTTGCAAACCAAATAAGATATATAACACAGTAAGGAAAGGTAAAAAGCCAAAAGCATAATATGACCTCTATAATAAGGACTAGTACAGACCTCTCCAAGGCATTTGATACAACTTATGCTACCATTATCTTACATAGACTTTAGTAGAAAATTGGATTTGGCTCTTTTTTATATGTTATGATTACAAGCCTACTTTTTTACGCAGATTATGATACTTGCCACTTTTTAAGCTCATATTAAATCCACCTGAATTTGCATATTCATATAGGGCAAAAACAAACAGTTACAATGACTCTACAAGGTGTTCCCATTGAAAAAGTGTTAAAATATTTATTTTTGAAGCTTCATTCTTGTTATTATGTTATAATCACACATACCACATCTTCAGCTTAAAGCTTGTATGTTTTAGCTATAATTGTTGAAATTCTCTTACATCCCGACAGCAATCAACAAATCAATGCTCTGATACAAATTCCAGTATCTGTGGCCTCCCTGCCTGCGTGCACGCTGCCTGTGCACTCACTGTGCATGAACATGTTTGGTGGAGTGGCTTTAGAGGGAGGCCTGATGGGAGGGCTGGGATTTTATTTTTGTGGATAGCTGTCTCATGCTAGTTCTCCAACGTTGCCTCAGGTCTAAGTCCTTAGGCATCCTATTTATCCCTTTTAACTTGAATGATGCCTTCTGTATCCCGTTGCTCTTGAAAAGGTTGTCTGACCATCTCCAAATATTGGGCGAATTTACTTGGTCCCTTTTCATTTACACAAATTACCATTTCAGGTGCAGAGAATCAGCTTTAATGTTGATAATATTCTGCTTGAAGCTTCTGTGTTGCTAATAACACGAGACTTAAACTTAATAAACACATTGTGATTGTTTTAAGATGTGTACAGCAGAATGGTCTGAAATCTAATTTCCAAACATACTGGTTCAAAGAAAAATATCAGGAACATTTGCCCTCACCCACGTACCTTTGCATCGTCATCCTCCTGAGAGCTGTTGACCATGGGTTGAGGTTGGAACAGGAGGTAGACTGTATTTGGGTCGCTCTGTTTTTTCCTCCAACCAAACCTTGTCCGTCCTCTTCCCACTCAGCCGGTCTAGCGTCTCTCTGCTGAAGTAGTTCTCCTGCTGGGATCAGAGCCCAGCAGGACTCGCTGGCAACTGTCGTCTGTCCGTCCCAGCAGGTCGGAGATGTGCCGGTGGCCCCAGAACTTGGCGATATCGTAAGCGGTCTGGGACGAACTGTTCACTGAGAACTTGTCACAGCTTGAAGATGGAAAACAGAGAAAAGAGTTCAGGAGAAGCAACCTAGTCCATCTATCCAAGGGTAGGAAGTGGGGGGAACACGATTCTATTGACTGCTATTTATTTACATTTATATTAATCTAGCAAATGAAACAAAATTATAATTATATTGGTCAAACCAAAATTAGAATGTGGCTTGAAATTCTTTTATTAATGCACTAACCCTCATTGTTTTTTTAAATATACATAATGTTTATTTGTCAGCTTTTTGGAGTTATTGTGCTGGTAGGGATACAACAACGGTCATAGAAAGACAAAACGCAGCTGCTTTGTTGTTCCATTTTTGTTTTAAAACAGAAAAACAAAAAGATTTGTTTTTTTGTTTTCCGTTTATCTGTTTTTCCGTTTTGGTTTTGAAACAAAATAATCAAAGAACAACCCTATATGGATTTATCAAACACTTAAAACAAGGTTGATTTTAAAGTTTTCAAACTTTTCACAGGCACCTTTCACACCTATAAAGGTTATACTCAAAATATCATTATAATTGTAGTATTGCTTTCATTTTTTCTCTTTTGTATTGTCTTCATTTCATCTCTCTGTACCCATGGGACAGCAGGGCCTCCACCACATAGTAGTGTCCGTTGCGAGCAGCGAGCATCAGCCGCCGTCCAGCCGCTATTTCCTGTCTGGTTGATGAGCGAGGGGACATGGGACAACAGCGTGGACACCTGGGCCAGGTCTCCTCTGGCTGCAGCATCCAGAAACTTCTCCACCATCTCCTCCTTCGCACTCAGCTGGAGGCTCGTCATTCTGGCTGCCTTGATAACGAAAATGATATGTTTGGAAGAAGCATTTTGAGATGAGATAGTTGAAATAAAATTGTGCGCATTATATTCAGTTATTCTAATGTTTAAACCTATAGTGTGTAGGATTTTAAAATGTATGTGTTCCATCTCATCAAATAAGCAGGACCTTAGTTACCATGGAGGACACTGAGGCCATATCCTCTGCATGTTGACGTTTTTACCAACATTGGTGGAGTTCATAATCTAGTATTAAAAAACACATTTATTGGCTGGTTCCAGTATTTTTTAAACTTGTGGAATATAACTGGAGTAGATTCACTCAACTACTGTACAGAAGTACAAATTCAAGGTAGGCTACTTCTACTTTACTTGAGTTTTTCCATTATATGCAACTGATCTTATAGATTATGATGCTTGCTGTAGAATAAGCTGTGTAGTTAAAATTAGATCAACCTTTAACATTGAAAATGCAACATATACACTGCTCAAAAAATAATGGGAACACTTAAACAGCACAATGTAACTCCAAGTCAATCACACTCCTGTGAAACCAAACTGTCCACTTAGGAAGCAACACTGACTGACAATCAATTTCACATGCTGTGTGCAAATGGAAAAGACAACAGGTGGAAATTATAGGCGATTAGCAAGACACCCCCAATAAATGAGTGGTTCTGCAGGTGGTGACCACAGACCACTTCTCAGCTCCTATGCTTCCTGGCTGATGTTTTGGTCACTTTTGAATGCTGGCAGTGGTGCTTTCACTCTAGTGGTAGCATGAGACGGAGTCTACAACCCACACAAGTGGCTCAGGTAGTGCAGCTTATCCAGGATGGCACATCAATGCGAGCTGTGGCAAGAAGGTTTGCTGTGTCTGTCAGCGTAGTGTCCAAGCATGGAGGCGCTACCAGAGACAGGCCAGTACATCAGGAGACGTGGAGGAGGCTGGAGGGCAACAACCCAGCAGCAGGACCGCTACCTCCGCCTTTGTGCAAGGAGGAGCAGGAGGAGCAAGAGGACACTGCCAGAGCCCTGCAAAATGACCTCCAGCAGGCCACAAATGTGCATGTGTCTGCTCAAACGGTCAGAAACAGACTCCATGAGGGTGGTATAGGGCCCACGTTCCGGTGGGGGTTGTGCTTACAGCCCACACACCGTGCAGGATGTTTGGCATTTGCCAGAGAACACCAAGATTGGCAAATTCGCCACTGGCGCCCTGTCTCTTCACAGGTTCACACTGAGCACATGTGACAGACGTGACAGAGTCTGGAGACGCCGTGGAGAACGTTCTGCTGCCTGCAACATCCTCCAGCATGACCGGTTTGGCGGTGGGTCAGTAATGGTGTGGTGGCATTTCTTTGGGGGGACGCACAGCCCTCCATGTGCTCGCCAGAGGTAGCCTGACCGCCATTAGGTACCGAGATGAGATCCTCAGACCCCTTGTGAGACCATATGCTGGTGCGGTTGGCCCTCGGTTCCTCCTAATGCAAGACAATGCTAGACCTCATGTGTTGGCGATGCTTTAGTCCAGGTCTGGGAGGAGATCCCTCAGGAGACCATCCGCCACCTCATCAGGCATGCCCAGGCGTTGTAGGGAGGTCATACAGCACATGGAGGCCACACACTACTGAGCCTCATTTTGACTTGTTTTAAGGACATTACATCAAAGTTGGATCGGCCTGTATGTGGTTTTCCACTTTGATTTTGAGTGTGACTCCAAATCCAGACCTCCATGGGTTGATAAATTTGATTTCCATTGATAATTTGTGTGATTTTGTTGTCAGCACATTAAACTATGTAAAGAAAGGAGTTTTAATGAGATTATTTCATTCAGTCAGATCTAGGATGTGTTATTTTAGTGTTCCCTTTTTCTTTTTTTTTTGAGAAGTGTACATTAATGGAGCATTATAGTAATCCAGAAACATTAGATGAAGTGAAATATTCCATGAGTAGGCCTACTTTTACTTTTGATACTTTAATTACCAATATACTTACATACATTTACTTAAGTAAGGTTATGAATGCAGGACTTTTACTTGTAAGGGAGTATTTTCAGTGTTGTATTACTTGAAATAGGTAAAGGATCTGAATACCTGGCTACAGCAGGGTGAATGAATCACCATGCTGCCATTTTTTTTTTCTTGGTGAAGAAACATTATCCACACATTCCAACTCACTCATTACTGTGTGGTTTAAATTAAAAAACACTGGACTGTGTCTTTGTATATTTCTCCCGGGGGTCCTCCCTCCTATTGGTGTAAAAAGCTGTTAATCAATCTTTGGTTACGCCAGTCAAATCACGTCATAAATGCGTCATCAAACGCAGCACGAGTCGTGTTGGGTCCCATTGCATGCCATACTGATTTTATCCCCGGTGATGTGTTTACTGTCAGTATAGCAGTAAATCAGCTTGGCTGATACAATCCTATGAGGTCTGTAATGATACGATGCGTTCACCTGTCGCACTTGGATATTAAACTGACATCAGATGCAGGGTGTACTAACTGCTAACAACAATAAACTGAAAAGGACTAACTATTAAATAGCTTTCAGGCTTGTGAAGCAGCTCTCTGGTCCTGTCACTGTCAGCTGAACCGTTTATTCTGCGACCACATCAGAACATTTACGTTTAGTTACAGGTGAAATACCATAAAAGTCTCGCCTTACCTTCAGCTCCGTGCAGATTGGCCTCTGTCCGGGAAGCAGTTTGCCTGTTGTGTTGCGTAAAAAGGGGGCGAGCTGCGTTCAAGAGCAACAGCCACAGAGAACCCAACACATGTTGTACGTTTCTTGATTCACTCTTTACTTTTAGTCGTGCATGTTTTATTTGAGAACAAGTTAAACTCCCTCCCATTAGGCTACATTTAAAAGAAACAAACAAAAACCAACAATGACATAATATTGATCCAGTATATTTCACACCACAGCGTGAAGTGTAAATATCAGATACAAAGCAAAAGAAGAAGAGTCAATAATTCACATATTGACTGAGTAAATTAATTAATGCTGCAGTTATGAGATTATTTAAGTGACAGACATTTTTACTAACTTTGATTAAGATTGTAATACCCCCACTCCAAAAGAAAGACAAGATGCATGCAATTATATTGTTAGTCAAATTCTATACAAAGTGAAAGTCTCAAACCCAAATTTCTGAGATTTTTTGTTTGAATGGACTGATTCCTCACATACTCATTTACTTGTTGTGTTATTCCATTTTACTTTATTATTCTTTTTTATGTTCTTATTATTACCGTATAATCATTGCCTTGACTGTCAAGCTGCATGTCTGTCATCCATTTCTTGTTGTTAATACAGATGTTAAACGATTTGGAAGGGGGATTTTTCTAGGAGCCTTTGAATGCAGCATAAGTTGCAGTTTACACAGGCTTTGCAGCGCTTTTCTGCTGTCATGGCTGTTGTTGAACGCAGCTGCCACAGTCTCGTTTATTCTGTGTTCTCTTATATATACACGCTACAAACACTAATCAAAAACGTAGAACGGCTCTGGCAGTAAGATGATATTCTTTATCAAAGTGAGCAATGATTTTCAGTATCGCATTACGCCAGTGGTGAAAGTAGTAGGCCTACTCACACCTTTTACTTGGAAATACAAGTAAAAGTCTCGCATTCACATTTTTTATTTTAGTAAATGTACAAAGTATAGTGAAGTTAAAGTAGGCTATGTAACATGGTGTTACAAGTAAAAGTATTCGTTATGCATAATAACCTGTTTTAGAATATGCATCACGGGTAATCTGGGCCACCTAAACTAAAGTGTGTTAACTGAGCTATTTTCCCCTATTTCCAGGGAAAACGCCTTAAATAATACTAAAATGAATCAGGAATAACTCATCAACCATTTGGCCTCGATAAATAATTGGTCACCTTGATAGGTCAGAAGCTAAGGAATAGCCTACAAATCAACTGTAAATTAACCTATTTATTTTGCTATTAAATAGTAAATTTAGATGCAATAAAGGACAATATGACATTTTCATCCTCGCCTGGTATAAATGTGTATTAACAGCAATATGACCATCAAAACCATCATCAAACTCATTATAATGCAACTGAATATCTTCTAATACATACAACTGTAACTGTAAATCTGAGGAAAAGAAAACTGATATACAACAGTTATGGCACAATTTTTCAAAAATACAGGCGAATGTCCATGTTTTGGCCATATTTACTGTTTATATGTTCACTTTTATTGGGATTTTCTTCACTATTTCTTCACTACTAAACACTATTTCTTTCCAAGCAACCACGTTTCAAATGACATCAAGCTTCCAAAACTTTGAAATATTGATGAAAACAGTGAATACATTAGCATACATCCCAGTAGCTAGCTAATGTGAGCTAGCCCTTCATCTTACCATGTAAGATACAGTATCTCTTCCACATTCACTTATTCAGCGTTCTGTCATACATAAATTAAGGTGATTAAGGCTTTATTTCATGTTTTGTTGATCAGGTAACACTTCTCTACTTTCATACCTTTTCTTCAGGAAAAAGTCAAGAGAGATCAAATGATCCACAAATAATTACAAAAATCTGATAAGAAACAGACTAGACAGAAACGTGGTTTAGTTAATATTTTAATAAATAATGTACAACATAATGTCGCCAGTGACTTGCTACTTGAAACCCAGTGAAAGAAAACCCACTTAATAATCACAGGTCACCTAAAGACCAAACATTCTGAATCCTGATTTCATCATTATAAATAAACATTAAACATTAATATTTACTGTAGTTACTCTCATTCACGTAAAACACACAGCAGCCAGGGAATATACAGCCTGTTATTGTCGCAGATTAATGAAACAGCCATCGTAATGTTGATTGGGTTGATTAATCTGTTAAGGAATCAAAAGAAATTTACTGAAATTAAGCCAAATGGAAAACACAGAATTAGACTTTAACACTTTTTCTTTTCGTTCCAGATCTGTGTCACAAACACGATAATATTTTCTGTTGTTGGCAGCCGCAGGCGGTGTAATACCTTAATAAATATACACAGAGACCAGTAGACAGAGTATGTGTGGCGCTGTACACTTGTGTGTTAGGAGTAGAAGGTGAGGACACTCTGTTGGTTCCCCCGGACCAGCAGCAGAGGTGGGAGGTCTTTGGACAAGTTTCCAGCCAGCACATGTAGAGGGCGCTCGACACCGTACCCTTCCTGGCCAAAGGCATGCTCCTGTAGACAGACAGAGAGAGAGATGTATGTGCATACTGAGGAGAATAACAGTGCAGAAATTACACTCTTTACAAACTTATATTTATCATTAGGTTATCTTTGTTTTTTGAAACCTAAATATTATGCTAGGAGTACTGATTCAAACCAGTTCACTGTGTCACTGTGCAGTGATGGAATATCATTTACTCCAGTATTACTTCTACTTTTACTTTACTACATCTGAAAGGGAAATATTGTATTTACTTCACTTATCTGACAGCTTTAGTGACTTTTCAAATTAATAGTTTTGCACACAAAAAACTTTATAAATATATTTTGTTTTAAACGAAACTACCCACAAGTACAGCTGAAACGACAAGTTAAACGAGAGAAAAGAAACGGAAATGCATAGGAGGAAACGCGATGCTAGCAGCTGGCCAATCACAGTACAATTACATTTTAATCAGCAATTAGTGAGTAAATAAACCCACAATGATAAACTAGTTAGTAATGGCATAAAGAGGAAAAACTATTGATGGTTTAATCAGGGAACACAAGTCTGAAGTTCTTACATGACGATGAGTTTTGCTGAGCTGGAGTGTTCCTTCAGCAGCTCATTCAGTCTGATCTGACGGTTGGTCTGAAACACACAGCACGGTGACATTAACCTTCCTGCGTTTAACACTTTCAACATGGCAGTGTGAATGGTCAGAGCTGATATGTTTGTAGTACAGTATGGACCTTGGCCCTGTACAGCTCCAGTTCGTGTCAGTGATCCTCCAGGGTTCCTGGGCCTTCAGCCTCTCTCGGCTTCCTGCTCCATGTCGTCTTCCTTCAGCCTGTACGGCTCGATCAGCTCCTTGAAACTCAGCTTACTGCAAAACCAGATGTCCTTACATTATCTGCTTTAACCCCTCCGCTGTAACTGTGCTGTAGCGCGCTCCTAATCAGCAGTCATTTCAAGGTTATAGTTGCATTTTAAACATTTTCAAACCACTTCATTTCATTTTCATTTTTAAAGTTGCTATGTGTAGAATTTGACATTGTTCAATGTTGACAACACCTTGTGGTTCGGTTCAAGGATCTGAGATGCATTTTTTACACAACTGCGGCTCCTGTTTGGTGAGTCCCAGCTGACATTGGGCGAAAGGCGGGGTACACCCTGGACAGGTCGCCAGTCCATCGCAGCCTTTTAGTGTATGTGTGCTAATAATACATTCACAGGGAATGTTGAGTGTCTTATAAATTTACTATGTTTTATGGTCAAGTTTGTGTTTGAATGAAAATCAATCACGATAATTTAAGTGAACTATGGGATTGAGCTGAGGGAGACTCCACCAGAGTCATACTTGTGTTTCTTGGGTTTGGTGTTGATGTCTCCGAGGACGTGGATGTCAGAGAAGTCGATCCTGAACCTGCTGAGCGTGGCCATCCTGACGGGACACACACACACACACACACACACATAGTGATAAACATACAGGATTGTAGAGACTAAAAACATGCAGGTTAGTTAGGATGAAAACTGTTTGTAGAGTAAATAAGATCAAAGCTCATACAACTCACACTCGACGGTCGTGGTCGATGCGGTTGATCTTCCCGCCGATGAAGACACGGATCCTGCAGTCGCCCCACTTGCTCCCATTGGTCAGCAGGAAGGGAATCAGCAGAGTCAGACCTGCAAACACAAACACTTTCTCACTTTAGATAGATAGATTCTTTATTGTCCTGTTCCAAGGACATTTGCTGTCACAGTCTGCACAGAGCTTCACGTAAATACACCACATTATAACTACTGAAGGACATCATACTATATCCACATTTATACACACATACACACGACAGCTATTACTTTGCTGATAAAAAAGAATGCTTAATTTGAATTTTTTCTAAGAATCCAAATCTGCTTTATTTTCCTGTTCGAACACATTCAAAAATTTGGTTTTAAGCTCTCAAAGTTACACACAGAACAATTTACAGGAAGGTAGAAACAGACATAAACATAGTACTATTATCTACATACTAGGTGAAAATAGTTTTATGTGTACATATATGATGATGCACTTTATTATATTTTTATTTTTAATCTCTATATCCAAGAATATCCAAATCTAAATAATCATCAGTCAGCAGTAAAGGTGTTTTGCTTTGAGGAAGGTTCAGTGACACAGAAGAGACAGGAGCTGAATCTGTCATGTGACTGAAGAGATCAAATCTAATTTTAAATCAAGCCTGTCCATTGTAAAACGTCATATTCATGTGCCTTTGCCTTGTTGTTAGTTTTTTAACTGCTGAACACTGTACGGTATCTACAGACACTCAGATATACAGTATTAAGTTAGAAAGAAAATCAGAGACTTGTTTCAAGATGTCTAGAGCCAAGCTTTGCTGTGTAGCCCTCTTCAGTCTATTAACATAAAACTGACCTCCATCATCAAACAGCCACCAGACATCTATGGTTCCCTTGCCCTGTTTCTTCTTAAACTGCTGGCTGTCTCCAACAGACGCTGTCGGTCAGACTCAGAGGAGATTTGGTCTCTGTAGCATATGACATCACATAATGGGAAATGACAAAAGGTAGCATTTAGAACCCTGTTCTCTGTCTTCAAAGCTGCCTGATTAATATTTGTCTACTGATTCAAGCTCAGCTAGCATTAGCCTCTGCTTTGTGTTAAACTAGGCTAAGGCGCGCTGGGCTTATCTCTGGTATGAGTAAACACATTTTTATCTTATAACACAGGACGGGAAGGCTTAAGAAGCAGGCGAGTGTTCACAGTGTGCCTTGATGACTAAACCTCCTTCTTCCTCTTTTCCTCCTTCACCTCTCATGATGAGCGGGCTGCTCTGGTTGCTGGTGGTTTTGGAAGGACAGGAATCCGAGTCTGAGTCTTTAGCCAGACTGACAGAAACCACCACCTCCTTGCTGCCAATTGGTGGCTTCTCGTGGGGCGACAGTAGCTCATCTACAGGGACAAACAGGGAGATAGATACAGTACATGCAGTAGGTGGATACACAGAATACAGGAAAAGACAGATGTAAACCTTGTCCCTGGATGTGAGAGATATCCAGTCCCCTGCAGCCTAAGGATCACTACCCCAAACTGCAGGTCAAAGGCGTCGCTGGAACATAGAACAGATAATTAAACTCAAAACGTCACTGCACAACAAAGTTTATAGATGGAATGTAAATGTATTTTCTAAGAAAGTGTCTTCCAATTTAGTCTGTGATAATTTAAGAATTCAAAATCTGAATTTGTTTTACACTACTTTTAGGGACGTTACAGTCAATTTTGTATTACATACTTCAAGGTTTTTTGTTCTCCTTCATTTTGCATATTTACTGTGCCCTCTTGATATTCTGAGTGTGCTGAAAGTCGAAACTTAATCGTTCAATCAGTCGAAACTTCTTCATGCTTGAATCTTCTGAGATTTTCAGTAACAGGGAAGCTACTAAACAACTAACTAAACATCTTTTTCAGTTTCAGTGGATTTACCATTAAGGCTTGAATCCGTGTGCTTGAATATGTGTTTTCTCAGAAACAAGTGACAGAAACTCAAAGCGGGTCATTGTTGTCAGCCACAGATGGAGTGGATATGCTAGGAGACAGTACAGCAGAACATGTCTGCAACAGCGTCTTTCTCAGACACTTTAAAAAGTGTAAAGAAAAGTAAAAGTTTATTCAGCCTTTTGAATTACTAGGCCGAACACCGAAAGTGCTTTCTTTATTCTTTTCGGCCGATTAATTTCGGTTGCCAATATTTGGTGCATACCTATAATACATTATGTGGCTCTTATTTTTAAATTATTACAAAACAAGCTTTTCAAATGTAACATGCAAAACAAGACATTTAAAATGTTCAGTTAATGATCATGCAAAATTGTACTTAAACTTTTTTCTCTTAAACATTTTTGGAGATCTTTGTTTTCTAAATAAACTTATACTTCCAAATTAAAATGTAAATAAATTGGGTTTCCGAAACAAAAACATACTACATACATATGCACCAGAAACTGTTGGATAAACTGGTGTTAGGCAGGTGTTTCCGTTGCTGCTCTCCCTGTATACGTTACTTGAGGTTGTCTTGCCCCAAGTTGTGTTTCACAGGCTAAACATACTTCTGGCAGACTTCTGAGACACTCAAACATGGCACAAATCCCAGACTCAAAAGTGCTTTGTAAACGTTAGTAGCTCTTGTTAAAAGACTCGTCCTTACTGTATAGTTTGAGATAAATCTCCACATCTCTCATGTC
>NW_024043644.1:0-22612 GCF_014851395.1 Micropterus salmoides
GCTGCTGAAGAAAGACACCGAGAGACTAACAGGTTAATAGTTTTTCCTTCTGAAACGGGTCACAGCATCAGTCTCTGGAGTCACTCTTCAGTTTAAGTCTCAGTATAATGACAGATTTTAACTCCTAGCTAATTTTTATGTCACCACTCTGTTACAATAGGAATAAATGCAAAAGAAAAAAAAAAAGCATTTTCAAAAATAGTTTATTTTTTTAGTTTTTTATATGATATTTTTAATACAAGTTTCTTGATAAAACATACCTATTTTTTAAATTAAAAAGTGATGATTTGGACTGTAAAGAGTGATTAAGATATGTAAAAGTATTACTCATTGCGGTTAGAAAGCGGAAAGAAATCTGTTGGTTCATTATTTTGAAACTTGTGCAGCACATTTTGTCCAAACTTCTGCCTTCTGCATCAGACTGAATGTAAGTGACATTTCGAGTTGGTTTTTACAATCTACCTGTAATGCAGAGAACGCTCTCTCTTCCACAGCTCTGTCTTTTGGCCAGACCACAGCAGCACAACTCCTCAACCTGAAACCCACACTGAGTATGCTCTTCTGCTATTGGCTGATAATGTTTCCAGAAACATCATCTTTGTGAGACACATTTTGGTGAGTTTAACTGTTGAACTATTGGATATTAAAGAAGAATTAGGACAAGCCAGGGGGATCTTGAGTTTAGGTTTTCTTGCTTTGTGAGAGTTTTTTTTCTATAATGCTTATAAGCATGATTAAATTGACATCTAAGATGGAAACCTGGAAAATTTATCTTGGATAATGAATTAAATAGAATAATCTATCTAACTAGAATTGAAGGGAACTAACATGGATATTTTTCCATTTCAGATGAGGTACCAGTGGTGGCCACAGCGACTCCTCTGCTGCTGCTGGCTGTTACTGTGTTTGTCATCTCCATCCTGTCCAGGACTGTGTGAGTCAACACCACACACACCACACAAAACTCAATTAAACAAAAAGATCCAGCTGTTCAATTAAAATTAATCTATAATACAATTACTGTTTAGGTACAAGTCATACTTCTTCCCGCTCATCTCCAACCCTCGAGCAGTACAACAGGCAAGTGGCTGATGGACCCAAACCACCAGGTGAATTTGGTTTTCTTAAACCGGGTTGTTACTGTTTGCTCCTGTTTTATCACAGGTCATCTGGGACTCTGCTAGACTCAGCTCTACAGCCGAATCCAACTGGGTCACTTTCAGTTCAGTCTGCTTTCAAGACTAACAATCCCCGTTTTTTCCCCCGCGCAGTTTTCTGAAAATTAGTCTCAGTATCTTGAAACAAGAGGATACGCAGATAAATTTCTTTGTTACAGTAAGTTTATATTTGAAAACATTAAATAATCTCATCTGATTGGCAGATAATGTCACAGTTAGTGTGTGGAGAGGCAGGTTGGAGGACCCAAATGTAGGACACACGGCTGGCAGGTATAGTTGAAAGATTTATTTAAACAAACCAAAGGCGAACGCACTTACAAGCAGTGGCTGAGTCCAAAGAAGAATCCACAAGGGCAAGGGAAAACACAAAATCCAAAGATATAGAACTAAAACCCAGACTCCCCAAAAAGACACACAGACAGGATCATGACAGATAAACACAGTGGATTATTAGCGGAGTAGTTTTTACAGCATGAAACTTTGAGTCGTCTAAAATTTATCTGTTCAATAACAATTTCCTTTGTCGAGTTAAATCAAATATTTAACTTGATTTAAGACAGTTATTTCTTTAGAATTACAGTATGACAGATTTTTGGTTCCATCCCTGTAACCAGACTTTATTTAACTCTTAATTTTCATGACATTTAGAAGTGAATTAGGTAAGTTTGTTCCAATTCTTCACTGAAGCTGAAAAAAATTCACAGACAGATCTGGTGTCTTCATCTTTAGTCCATTACATCTCAAATGAAGTACTCTGTTTTGAGCAGTATAATAGTCAGAAGTTTTAGTTTATCCTGCCATAAATCTAATCTTTTTTTATATCAGCAACACTTTAAATCCATTAACTCCCCCTACCTGATTGAAATCGAGTCCATTATTCCCTTCAACAGAAAACTGCAGAGAGAAACATCCTGAACATAGAGGACTTCCAGGTGGCGGACATACTCGGGGAGAGAAGCCCTATCATTGTCCGTCCTAACTTCCAGCCCTCCTCAGAAGAGGACCTACATGAAGACACCTCTGTGCTGCTGATCAGTCACCTCATCGTCAGACTGTCGACCCTCGAACTGGACACAGAGTATGTCTCTGACGCTCCAATAACCACAGAGCATCAACTAGCTTGTGCCCAGTCCTCCTGTCACCCTGACTACACAGTGAACTGCTGTCATCCTGACACAGTTTTCATATCTGAGGAGAGCCGAGAGGCTGACGCTGCTCTGCTGCATCAGACACATGAAGCTAACAGCTGGTTTCCACAGAAAGAGAGCAGACAGGCTGACTTTTCAGAGACGTCCCATCAGAAATTAACTGCTGTAAATGCTGTTTTCGTGAACTCACGGCTAACACAAAGTCGCTGTGCTTGTCAGATGACCTGTGAGGCAGAATATGAAGTAAACTCTTCCTTTCTGGGGAAAAAAGATGTTGAAACAGTGAGTGGACAGAACAACTGTTCTTATCTGATCTGCGAGCCTACTTATGTAGCAAACAGTTTGTTTACTGAAAAACCTGCAGACAGAACCACCAACTTCAGTACTCCATGCTCGGTCAATTGCACAGATGGAAAAATAAGAAGAGGCTACAGCCCAACCTGTGACTCTTTCAGACAGGATGAGATGAGTAAAAACAACAATTGTGTGAGGTAGTATGCAGAACGAAGAGTAACACATAATCCTACAAAGTAGCTAATTAGAATGCAACAGACTGTGAATGTGAATCATCACAATATTGAGTTTCTTCTGGTATCCTTGTCCTCTTGATTTTTCACTCAAGTACGATCAAAGAACAGAGTTACAAAACTCTGCAAATTCATCGTCAGGAAAATACACAAAATAAACTTCCACCATTCTTCTTTACAGCAAAACTGTTGCTGCAAATGCATTAAACATGTTGTGGGCATCAGTGTATTTGGTGGTATAGTTCAGTAAGTTGAACTTTAGCCACAAAAGCTGGTTTTAGTGTGAAAGTGCTCAGTTTGCTTGTTAGCCACTATTGCCAGTGTTAACATTTTCAATGTTTTCCAGGAAACATTTAGCACTTTATCACGCTAACGTTAGCATAATAACCCATAAAATGAATGTTAGCTTGATAGCATGGTTATTATTATTTTACCATGGTCTATCAGTCCAAGACACAGGTGACCAAAACATTCCTGGATTCTGACAAGGACTTTTGTTGCATGACAGCACATACAAGGGGGGGAAAACATGCATACAGTTGTGTTGCCATACTAATGTTTACCATGTTAACATCCTTACTTTTACAACAGTGACATGTTAGACAAAATCTGCCACAGACAATGAGAAGTACTTATATTAAGCAATTTAATATTTCCTGTTCATTTCAGTTTATGGAAAGGTTGTACATCAGCGTCAATGATCAGCCATTTTGCTGTTTTGACTTTGGTGTAGTGAAATTGTACAGGCATCATCCTGTCAACCCTCTCAAAGAGTACGGTCTAGAACTGCTCTACATGATAACTGCAGTGAGATAACTTCTGTTATGAATTGGCACCATATAAATAAAATTTAATCCATTACCGCATAGATTAGCAGAAAATCTGTTTTGCTCTTATAATCAATTAATGAATCTTCTTAGCTAAGTGTACTGTATTAGACTACACTTCATAAATACAGATGGCTGACATTTGATTTGAGAAAGAAATCCATCCGACAAAGCTGATGCCTGAAACTCTTTCCTGAAAAAGTTTGTCTAATTGTAAAAATGTCATCATGCTTCAACATCAAAATAGTTTCTTTTGTTACTGTATAATAGAAGGTTTATTCTTTAAATGTCTGTGGTGTTATAATTTATCTGAACTCTGGAAATGTAGCCACGGTCCACTTGGCTCATAGAACTGTTTCTGTTAATAGCTGAGTGATGTAAATACAGCTTGCAGATATTAAGCTTTCTGCATTTGTCTGGTCTCTAACAGTATGTACTTTCTCCATTTCTTCCTAACCTTTACTTGTCTGTTATTAGATCCATCGTCACACAGCAAGTTCCCAAGTGTAAAATTAAACCTGAGATCTGAACTGACACAAGCACTGCACTGAAATGATTTGGATACAACCTGAAGAATCTGGTGATTCCCTTGACTGGCAGCTAGTTTGTTGTAATAAAGCAGTAACAGTTCAGACAGCTGCTGCTATTTTTTTTTTTTTTAGGCAGACCTCCATACTGTCTGCCTAAGCTGGCTGGGAGGTCAAGTGTTAGAGATTAGAGGTCATGCTGACCCAGTGTCTGATCAGCTGGTGGGCGATGGTCTGTCTGGGAGGGACGGTGAAGGCCGGAGAGGCTCCTCTGAGCAAGGACTCAATTGCCTAAACAAAACAAAGAAAAGTTTGATCTATCTCTCTGTAACACTGAGACCGCGTCCACACTGAACACCAGTGCTTTTCGGTTGTTTTTGTTAAGATGTGGTCCGCACTGATTTGTTTCATGAAAAAGCAGCACACTTGTTAATTGTAAACCTCCGTTCTGTCCCTCTTGCTCTCCATCATCACTTTAACTGTGCTTTAATACAGACATATTTAATGCTCTGTTGCTTGTTGTTTTTCTGTGCTTTGATTGTGAGTCATAAATACTGTGATCAGTAACTCCCGCTGTTGATAAAATCACTAGATCACGCTCACAAAGTCCAGCTATCTTGACATGCGAGACCACACATAAAGTCAGAGATGACTTTACTCACTTTTCGCATTTTAAAACGCCGCCTTACTGTGGATGCACAGCCCAGAGAGAAAGACATGCAATTCAAGCATAGGCAGTATATTAACAAAACCACCCCACAGATCTGAATGGAGAGCAGTGAAGCCAGTTTTGGACCAATAAAATACTACTACTGGGCTACTTTCTGTCGGCACCAGCGTCTACTGCGCATGATCGTGCAGCATAACCGTGGTTTAATGACGTAGAGCAACGGCAGAAACACCATAATTCTGGTAGCTGCACCAACAAAAAGCCACCTACAAGGCTCACCTGCCAAACACCAACGCAGCGTCACTGATGGCCAAATATTTTTTGTTTTTTAGATTCACAGAGTTTATAATCTAAGCAATACAGTTACATCTCTCATGTGCGACAGGATGTTTCCAGGGTTTTGATGTAATTTTTGTGCCTACATGGAACCGTCCGTGCCGGCTTTGGTCGGCTTCACTGTTCCAACTGTGGCTTACCCCCTTAATTTTCAGATTTAGCAAGCAGTGTGGACACACTCTGCAGTTCTGTAGATACATGTTAAAAACGTACAATATGTGCAAATACTATGCTAAGTGTAAAAGGATTAATGTAATGTCATGTAATGTAATAAGAATTGAAAAGCAAAACCAATTCAGTTTCAACTTTCCCAAAACCTTTTTTAATATACACACATTTAGCTATGCTCAATTAATTCTCTGTAATTTAGATTTTTTTTCTTACATAACTTAATTTTATCATTCATTTTGCATAAAACTTTTATTTTATGTGACCATTACAAATTATAATTTTAATTTTGAACTTAAAATACAACATGTATGTATAACACCAATATGTTTATTTATGCTATTGTAGTATATTTAATACATATATTTTTTTTATTATTAGCATCATCATCATCCTCATCATCCTCATCATCATCATCATTTTTATTTATATTATCATTATTACAGCCTTTAGTGTTATATATCACACTAAAATTATTATTCTAATGGTTGTATTCAGTAGTAGTGGTAGTGCTACTATTATTAATGTCATTATTATACTGGTATCGGTCATATCGCTTATCTTTGTACCTGTTGCCGTGGGAACCACCGGGCTTCCTCGATCTCATTCTCATCCACTTTGATGTCGGTCGATATGGCGACAGCAAGGCAGCCAATCATGAGGTTGGAGGGCATCGGCCAGGGCTGGCAGGAGACATATTGGACCGGTCCGACCTTCACACCACTCTCCTCCTCCACCTCCCTCCTCACCGCCTCCTCGATCGTCTCCCCTGCAGGGACACACAAGGGGAGGAGGTCAGTGTGTATGTGTGTGTGTGAGTGTGTGTGTGTGTGAGAGACCTCTTTCTCTATGTTCATCACACTGTAGGGAGATAAACCTGTTCACACACTCACTTCCCATTGAGGGAGAAAAAGCTTATAAGTAATAGATTTTATGGTTAACACTTGGTTTGTGGTTAAGGTTGGGCACTGGTTTGGGTTGAGGCATGTAGAAGTCATGGTTAAAGTCAGTCTCAGGTAATTAATATGAGTCAATGCAATGTGTTTGTTTATGTGTGTTAATTACCAGGCTCTATGAATCCAGCCAGACAAGAGAACATGCCGACTGGGAAGATCTTCTTCCTTCCCAATAAACACTGGTTTCCATCAGGGTGGATCACCAGCATGATGACCACTGGGTCTGAAAACACACATACAGACAAACAAGAGAAGAACTGCACTTACAGTATATCAAACAAAAAGAAAAAATTTTTTTATATATATATATATATATATTATATATATATATATATATATATATATATTATATATATATATATATATATATATATATATATAGATATATATATATATATATATATATATATATATATATATATACACACCAGTTATTTTCTCAGTTAATAATTAATAGACTTGTCTGTAAAATGTCACCCCTTTACAAGAGTAAAAATATTTAAACCACTTGTTTTGTCTGACCAAAACTCAAAAGGTTCTCACTTTATTATCATAGAAATAGAAGACTAGCAAATGTTCTTATTTGAGCTCAAGCTTCTGTAATTTCAGCTTATAAAAACAACTACTCGGTTAATGGACTAATTGTTTCCACTCCATTTTGGTATAAACTGGACTCCCATGTCATCAGCTCCCATCTTTGTAAAAGACTGTCACAAAAAATAAATGCATATGTCCACTGACTTTAAATGTGTACATTCATAGGGGATGTTGTATTTTGAATACTGATAAACTGCAGGCTTACAGACTCAGTATAATTAGCTTTATCAAGAGCAGATAGGTGAGGTGTTGGTGGAGCTTCGTACCAACTCGTGGATAACAGGTGTTGTGAACCCCCTTCAGGCTCCGGCAGTCGGAGTTCAGACAGCTCCTCTTGTATCCTCCCTCCTCCAGTTTGGTGCTGCTACCACATGTTGGACAGAAGCTGTGACGGCTGTGCCAGGACAACACCGATCGAGCCTGAGCCACAATTCCTGCAGGATGATGACAGGGAACAAAGATTAGCTAGTTTGTTGACTTCAGCTTATTTAATCAAAAGCGCGAGTCATATAAAATCATTTTAATTGAGACCAGATGCCTGTAAAAGATACTGCTTCTTCCTCACCGGCCTCTTCCTCACTGAATTTCAGCAGGTCTCTGTTGGGCATCTTTGGGAAGGAGCAGTTCTTTTCTCTGCAGCGTTTAAAAAGTTCAGCAGCGTCTTCATCTGTGCCTATGGCAAACCAGGCAGGAGGCTCCAGGACACCCTCCACTGTCTGAGAGGAGTTGGAAGAGGAGGGTTTTTTCCTCTTCTCCACTCCAAGGAAAATGAGCACAGTCGCAGGTTTCTGGAGAAGGTCTTTAACTGCCTCATATCTGAACCGACACAGCTTAGTCTCAACCTGTAAGAGTTGGAATAACAAATTCATTCATTCACAAAAAATTCAATAACATCTTGAATCTTTGATGTGAAAAAGTCAGACTGACCAACAATGTCACTTTTACTAGCTGTTGGCCGCACATGAAAAGCATATCTGCATATTTCTGTATTTAGTTTCCTTTTCAATCAGGTGGTGACTTTCAATTTTCCAGGATTTCGACAGGTGGCAACAATTACATGAATCTTCTTTGCGTGTCAAATGAGCTCTCTGAGCATCACAGCTGCCTCTGGTTCCTGACTGAAAACCCAACACACAGAGTTTACGCGTGTTACATAGTGATGCAGATAGGTTACGGAACTAAAGGCTGGACTACAAACGAGCGGTTTTTAGGCAGTTCAGAGTAGTGTTTTCTGTGGGAGATGGTAACTCCCTTTGGGGTGGACTTTGGACTTTTTCACTTTGCAAACCAAATAAGATATAACACAGTAAAGGAAAGGTAAAAAGCCAAAAAGCATAATATGACCTCTATAAATAAGGACTAGTACAGACCTCTCCAAGGCATTTGATACAACTTATGCTACCATTATCTTACATAGACTTTAGTAGAAAATTGGATTTGGCTCTTTTTTATATGTTATGATTACAAGCCTACTTTTTTACGCAGATGATATGATACTTGCCACTTTTTAAGCTCATATTAAATCCACCTGAATTTGCATATTCATATAGGGCAAAAACAAACAGTTACAATGACTCTACAAGGTGTTCCCATTGAAAAAGTGTTAAAATATTTATTTTTGAAGCTTCATTCTTGTTATTATGTTATAATCACACATACCACATCTTCAGAGCTTAAAGCTTGTATGTTTTAGCTATAATTGTTGAAATTCTCTTTACATCCCGACAGCAATCAACAAATCAAATGCTCTGATACAAATTCCAGTATCTGTGGCCTCCCTGCCTGCGTGCACGCTGCCTGTGCACTCACTGTGCATGAACATGTGTTGGTGGAGTGGCTTTAGAGGGAGGCCTGATGGGAGGGGCTGGGATTTTATTTGGTTGGATAGCTGTCTCATGCTAGTTCTCCAACGTTGCCTCAGGTCTAAGTCCTTAGGCATCCTATTTATCCCTTTTAACTTGAATGATGCCTTCTGTATCCCGTTGCTCTTGAAAAGGTTGTCTGACCATCTCCAAATATTGGGCGAATTTACTTGGTCCCTTTTCATTTACACAAATTACCATTTCAGGTGCAGAGAATCAGCTTTAATGTTGATAATATTCTGCTTGAAGCTTCTGTGTTGCTAATAACACGAGACTTAAACTTAATAAACACATTGTGATTGTTTTAAGATGTGTACAGCAGAATGGTCTGAAATCTAATTTCCAAACATACTGGTTCAAAGAAAAATATCAGGAACATTTGCCCTCACCCACGTACCTTTGCATCGTCATCCTCCTGAGAGCTGTTGACCATGGGGTTGAGGTTGGAGAACAGGAGGTAGACTGTATTTGGGTCGCTCTGTTTTTCCTCCAACCAAACCTTGTCCGTCCTCTTCCCACTCAGCCGGTCTAGCGTCTCTCTGCTGAAGTAGTTCTCCTGCTGGTTGAGATCAGAGCCCAGCAGGACTCGCTGGCAACTGTCGTCTGTCCGTCCCAGCAGGTCGGAGATGTGCCGGTGGCCCCAGAACTTGGCGATATCGTAAGCGGTCTGGGACGAACTGTTCACTGAGAACTTGTCACAGCTTGAAGATGGAAAACAGAGAAAAGAGTTCAGGAGAAGCAACCTAGTCCATCTATCCAAGGGTAGGAAGTGGGGGGAACACGATTCTATTGACTGCTATTTATTTACATTTATATTAATCTAGCAAATGAAACAAAATTATAATTATATTGGTCAAACCAAACATTTAGAAATGTGGCTTGAAATTCTTTTATTAATGCACTAACCCTCATTGTTTTTTTAAATATACATATTGTTTATTTGTCAGCTTGTTTTGGAGTTATTGTGCTGGTAGGGATACAACAACGGTCATAGAAAGAACAAAACGCAGCTGCTTTGTTGTTCCATTTTGTTTTAAAACAGAAAAACAAAAACAGATTTGTTTTTTTGTTTTCCGTTTATCTGTTTTTCCGTTTTGGTTTTGAAACAAAATAATCAAAGAACAAACCCTATATGGATTTATCAAACACTTAAAACAAGGTTGATTTTAAAGTTTTCAAACTTTTCACAGGCACCTTTCACACCTATAAAGGTTATACTCAAAATATCATTATAATTGTAGTATTGCTTTCATTTTTTCTCTTTTGTATTGTCTTCATTTCATCTCTCTGTACCCATGGGACAGCAGGGCCTCCACCACATAGTAGTGTCCGTTGCGAGCAGCGAGCATCAGCGCCGTCCAGCCGCTATTTCCTGTCTGGTTGATGAGCGAGGGGACATGGGACAACAGCGTGGACACCTGGGCCAGGTCTCCTCTGGCTGCAGCATCCAGAAACTTCTCCACCATCTCCTCCTTCGCACTCAGCTGGAGGCTCGTCATTCTGGCTGCCTTGATAACGAAAATGATATGTTTAGGAAGAAGCATTTTGAGATGAGATAGTTGAAATAAAAAGTTTGTGCGCATTATATTCAGTTATTCTAATGTTTAAACCTATAGTGTGTAGGATTTTAAAATGTATGTGTTCCATCTCATTAAATAAGCAGGACCTTAGTTACCATGGAGGACACTGAGGCCATATCCTCTGCATGTTGACGTTTTTACCAACATTGGTGGAGTTCATAATCTAGTATTAAAAAAATACAACATTTATTGGCTGGTTCCAGTATTTTTTAAACTTGTGGAATATAACTGGAGTAGATTCACTCAACTACTGTAAGAAGTACAAATTCAAGGTAGGCTACTTCTACTTTACTTGAGTTTTTCCATTATATGCAACTGATCTTATAGATTATGATGCATTGCTGTAGAATAAGCTGTGTAGTTAAAATTAGATCAACCTTTAACATTGAAAATGCAACATATACACTGCTCAAAAAAATGGGAACACTTAAACAGCACAATGTAACTCCAAGTCAATCACACTCCTGTGAAACCAAACTGTCCACTTAGGAAGCAACACTGACTGACAATCAATTTCACATGCTGTGTGCAAATGGAAAAGACAACAGGTGGAAATTATAGGCGATTAGCAAGACACCCCCAATAAAGAGTGGTTCTGCAGGTGGTGACCACAGACCACTTCTCAGCTCCTATGCTTCCTGGCTGATGTTTTGGTCACTTTTGAATGCTGGCAGTGCTTTCACTCTAGTGGTAGCATGAGACGGAGTCTACAACCCACACAAGTGGCTCAGGTAGTGCAGCTCATCCAGGATGGCACATCAATGCGAGCTGTGGCAAGAAGGTTTGCTGTGTCTGTCAGCGTAGTGTCCAGAGCATGGAGGCGCTACCAGGAGACAGGCCAGTACATCAGGAGACGTGGAGGAGGCTGTAGGAGGACAACAACCCAGCAGCAGGACCGCTACCTCCGCCTTTGTGCAAGGAGGAGCAGGAGGAGCAAGAGGAGCACTGCCAGAGCCCTGCAAAATGACCTCCAGCAGGCCACAAATGTGCATGTGTCTGCTCAACGGTCAGAAACAGACTCCATGAGGGTGGTATGAGGGCCCAACGTCCACAGGTGGGGGTTGTGCTTACAGCCCAACACCGTGGAGGATGTTTGGCATTTGCCAGAGAACACCAAGATTGGCAAATTCGCCACTGGCGCCCTGTGCTCTTCACAGGTTCACACTGAGCACATGTGACAGACGTGACAGAGTCTGGAGACGCCGTGGAGAACGTTCTGCTGCCTGCAACATCCTCCAGCATGACCGGTTTGGCGGTGGGTCAGTAATGGTGTGGGTGGCATTTCTTTGGGGGGACGCACAGCCCTCCATGTGCTCGCCAGAGGTAGCCTGACCGCCATTAGGTACCGAGATGAGATCCTCAGACCCCTTGTGAGACCATATGCTGGTGCGGTTGGCCCTCGGTTCCTCCTAATGCAAGACAATGCTAGACCTCATGTGTTGGCGGATGCTTTAGTCCAGGTCTGGGAGGAGATCCCTCAGGAGACCATCCGCCACCTCATCAGGAGCATGCCCAGGCGTTGTAGGGAGGTCATACAGGCACATGGAGGCCACACACTACTGAGCCTCATTTTGACTTGTTTTAAGGACATTACATCAAAGTTGGATCGGCCTGTAGTGTGGTTTTCCACTTTGATTTTGAGTGTGACTCCAAATCCAGACCTCCATGGGTTGATAAATTTGATTTCCATTGATAATTTGTGTGATTTTGTTGTCAGCACATTAAACTATGTAAAGAAAGGAGTATTTAATGAGATTATTTCATTCAGTCAGATCTAGGATGTGTTATTTTAGTGTTCCCTTTTTCTTTTTTTTTTGAGAAGTGTACATTAATGGAGCATTATAGTAATCCAGAAACATTAGATGAAGTGAAATATTCCATGAGTAGGCCTACTTTTACTTTTGATACTTTAATTACCAATAATACTTACATACATTTACTTAAGTAAGGTTATGAATGCAGGACTTTTACTTGTAAGGGAGTATTTTCAGTGTTGTATTAGTAACTTGAAATAGGTAAAGGATCTGAATACCTGGCTACAGCAGGGTGAATGAATCACCATGCTGCCATTTTTTTTTTCTTGGTGAAGAAACATTATCCACACATGTCCAACTCACTCATTACTGTGTGGTTTAAATTAAAAAACACTGGACTGTGTCTTTGTATATTTCTCCCGGGGGGTCCTCCCTCCTATTGGTGTAAAAAGCTGTTAATCAATCTTTGGTTACGCCAGTCAAATCACGTCATAAATGCGTCATCAAACGCAGCACGAGTCGTGTTGGGTCCCATTGCATGCCATACTGATTTTATCCCCGGTGATGTGTTTACTGTCAGTATAGCAGGTAAATCAGCTTGGCTGATACAATCCTATGAGGTCTGTAATGATACGATGCGTTCACCTGTCGCACTTGGATATTAAACTGACATCAGATGCAGGGTGTACTAACTGCTAACAACAATAAACTGAAAGGACTAACTATTAAATAGCTTTCAGGCTTGTGAAGCAGCTCTCTGGTCCTGTCACTGTCAGCTGAACCGTTTATTCTGCGACCACATCAGAACATTTACGTTTAGTTACAGGTGAAATACCATAAAAGTCTCGCCTTACCTTCAGCTCCGTGCAGATTGGCCTCTGTCCGGGAAGCAGTTTGCCTGTTGTGTTGCGTAAAAAGGGGGCGAGCTGCGTTCAAGAGCAACAGCCACAGAGAACCCAACACATGTTGTACGTTTCTTGATTCACTCTTTACTTTTAGTCGTGCATGTTTTATTTGAGAACAAGTTAAACTCCCTCCCATTAGGCTACATTTAAAAGAAACAAACAAAAACCAACAATGACATAATATTGATCCAGTATATTTCACACCAACAGCGTGAAGTGTAAATATCAGATACAAAGCAAAAGAAGAAGAGTCAATAATTCACATATTGACTGAGTAAATTAATTAATGCTGCAGTTATGAGATTATTTAAGTGACAGACATTTTTACTAACTTTGATTAAGATTGTAATACCCCCACTCCAAAAGAAAGACAAGATGCATGCAATTATATTGTTAGTCAAATTCTATACAAAGTGAAAAGTCTCAAACCCAAATTTCTGAGATTTTTTGTTTGAATGGACTGATTCCTCACATACTCATTTACTTGTTGTGTTATTCCATTTTACTTTATTATTCTTTTTTATGTTCTTATTATTACCGTATAATCATTGCCTTGACTGTCAAGCTGCATGTCTGTCATCCATTTCTTGTTGTTAATACAGATGTTAAACGATTTGGAAGGGGGATTTTTCTAGGAGCCTTTGAATGCAGCATAAGTTGCAGTTTACACAGGCTTTGCAGCGCTTTTCTGCTGTCATGGCTGTTGTTGAACGCAGCTGCCACAGTCTCGTTTATTCTGTGTTCTCTTTATATACACGCTACAAACACTAATCAAAAACGTAGAACGGCTCTGGCAGTAAGATGATATTCTTTATCAAAGTGAGCAATGATTTTCAGTATCGCATTACGCCAGTGGTGAAAGTAGTAGGCCTACTCACACCTTTTACTTGGAAATACAAGTAAAAGTCTCGCATTCACATTTTTTATTTTAGTAAATGTACAAAAGTATAGTGAAGTTAAAGTAGGCTATGTAACATGGTGTTACAAGTAAAAGTATTCGTTATGCATAATAACCTGTTTTAGAATAATGCATATCACGGGTAATCTGGGCCACCTAAACTAAAGTGTGTTAACTGAGCTATTTTCCCCTATTTCCAGGGAAAACGCCTTAAATAATACTAAAATGAATCAGGAATAACTCATCAACCATTTGGCCTCGATAAATAATTGGTCACCTTTGATAGGTCAGAAGCTAAGGAATAGCCTACAAATCAACTGTAAATTAACCTATTTATTTTGCTATTAAATAGTAAATTTAGATGCAATAAAGGACAATATGACATTTTCATCCTCGCCTGGTATAAAATGTGTATTCTAACAGCAATATGACCATCAAAACCATCATCAAACTCATTATAATGCAACTGAATATCTTCTAATACAATACAACTGTAACTGTAAATCTGAGGAAAAGAACTGATATACAACAGTTATGGCACAATTTTTCAAAAATATACCAGGCGAATGTCCATGTTTTGGCCATATTTACTGTTTATATGTTCACTTTTATTGGGAGTTTTCTTCACTATTTCTTCACTACTAAACACTATTTCTTCCAAGCAACCACGTTTCAAATGACATCAAGCTTCCAAAACTTTGAAATATTGATGAAAACAGTGAATACATTAGCATACATTCCCAGTAGCTAGCTAATGTGAGCTAGCCCTTCATCTTACCATGTAAGATACAGTATCTCTTCCACATTCACTTATATTCAGCGTTCTGTCATACATAAATTAAGGTGATTAAGGCTTTATTTCATGTTTTGTTGATCAGGTAACACTTCTCTACTTTCATACCTTTTCTTCAGGAAAAAGTCAAGAGAGATCAAATGATCCACAAATAATTACAAAAATCTGATAAGAAACAGACTAGACAGAAACGTGGTTTAGTTAATATTTTAATAAAATAATGTACAACATAATGTCGCCAGTGACTTGCTACTTGAAACCCAGTGAAAGAAACACCACTTAATAATCACAGGTCACCTAAAGACCAACAAACATTCTGAAATCCTGATTTCATCATTATAAATAAACATTAAAACATTAATATTTACTGTAGTTACTCTCATTCACGTAAACACACAGCAGCCAGGGAATATACAGCCTGTTATTGTCGCAGATTAATGAAACAGCCATCGTAATGTTGATTGGGTTGATTAATCTGTTAAGGAATCAAAAGAAATTTACTGAAATTAAGCCAAATGGAAAACACAGAATTAGACTTTAACACTTTTTCTTTTCGTTCCAGATCTGTGTCACAAAACACGATAATATTTTCTGTTGTTGGGCAGCCGCAGGCGGTGTAATACCTTAATAAATATACACAGAGACCAGTAGACAGAGTATGAGTGTGTGGACGCTGTACACTTGTGTGTTAGGAGTAGAAGGTGAGGACACTCTGTTGGTTCCCCCGGACCAGCAGCAGAGGTGGGAGGTCTTTGGACAGAGTTTCCAGCCAGCACATGTAGAGGGCGCTCGACACCGTACCCTTCCTGGCCAAAGGCATGCTCCTGTAGACAGACAGAGAGAGAGATGTATGTGCATACTGAGGAGAGAATAACAGTGCAGAAATACACTCTTTACAAACATTATATTTATCATTAGGTTATCTTTGTTTTTTGAAACCTAAATATTATGCTAGGAGTACTGATTCAAACCAGTTCACTGTGTCACTGTGCAGTGATGGAATATACATTTACTCCAGTATTACTTCTACTTTTACTTTACTACATCTGAAAGGGAAATATTGTAATTTACTTCACTTATCTGACAGCTTTAGTGACTTTTCAAATTAAGAGTTTTGCACACAAAAAACTTTATAAATATAGTTTTGTTTTAAACGAAACTACCCAACAAGTACAGCTGAAACGACAAGTTAAACGAGAGAAAAGAAACGGAAATGCATAGGAGGAAACGCGATGCTAGCAAGCTGGCCAATCACAGTACAATTACATTTTAATCAGCAATTAGTGAGTAAAATAAAACCCACAATGATAAACTAGTTAGTTAGTAATGGCATAAAGAGGAAAAACTATTGATGGTTTAATCAGGGAACACAAGTCTGAAGTTCTTACATGACGATGAGTTTTGCTGAGCTGGAGTGTTCCTTCAGCAGCTCATTCAGTCTGATCTGACGGTTGGTCTGAAACACACAGCACGGTGACATTAACCTTCCTGCGTTTAACACTTTCAACATGGCAGTGTGAATGGTCAGAGCTGATATGTTTGTAGTACAGTATGGACCTTGGCCCTGTACAGCTCCAGTTCGTTGTCAGTGATCCTCCAGGGTTCCTGGGCCTTCAGCCTCTCTGCGGCTTCCTGCTCCATGTCGTCTTCCTTCAGCCTGTACGGCTCGATCAGCTCCTTGAAACTCAGCTTACTGCAAAACCAGATGTCACTTACATTATCTGCTTTAACCCCTCCGCTGTAACTGTGCTGTAGCGCGCTCCTAATCAGCAGTCATTTCAAGGTTATAGTTGCATTTTAAACATTTTCAAACCACTTCATTTCATTTTCATTTTTAAAGTTGCTATGTGTAGAATTTGACATTGTTCAATGTTGACAACACCTTGTGGTTCGGTTCAAAGGATCTGAGATGCATTTTTTACACAACTGAGGCGGCTCCTGTTTGGTGAGTCCCAGCTGACATTGGGCGAAAGGCGGGGTACACCCTGGACAGGTCGCCAGTCCATCGCAGCCTTTTAGTGTATGTGTGCTAAATAATACATTCACAGGTGAATGTTGAGTGTCTTATAAATTTACTATGTTTTATGGTCAAGTTTGTGTTTGAATGAAAATCAATCACGATAAATTTAAGTGAACTATGGGATTGAGCTGAGGGAGACTCCACCAGAGTCATACTTGTGTTTCTTGGGTTTGGTGTTGATGTCTCCGAGGACGTGGATGTCAGAGAAGTCGATCCTGAACCTGCTGAGCAGCGTGGCCATCCTGACGGGACACACACACACACACACACACACATAGTGATAAACATACAGGATTGTAGAGACTAAAAACATGCAGGTTAGTTAGGATGAAAACTGTTTGTAGAGTAAATAAGATCAAAGCTCATACAACTCACACTCGACGGTCGTGGTCGATGCGGTTGATCTTCCCGCCGATGAAGACACGGATCCTGCAGTCGCCCCACTTGCTCCCATTGGTCAGCAGGAAGGGAATCAGCAGAGTCAGACCTGCAAACACAAACACTTTCTCACTTTAGATAGATAGATTCTTTATTGTCCTGTTCCAAGGACATTTGCTGTCACAGTCTGCACAGAGCTTCACGTAAATACACCACATTATAACTACTGAAGGACATCATACTATATCCACATTTATACACACATAACACACGACAGCTATTACTTTGCTGATAAAAAAGAATGTTAATTTGAATTTTATCTAAGAATCCAAATCTGCTTTATTTTCCTGTTCGAACACATTCAAAATTTGGTTTTAAGCTCTCAAAGTTACACACAGAACAATTTACAGGAAGGTAGAAACAGACATAAACATAGTACTATTATCTACATACAAGTAGGTGAAAATAGTTTTATGTGTACATATATGATGATGCACTTTATTATATTTTATTATTTAATCTCTATATCCAAGAATATCCAAATCTAAATAATCATCAGTCAGCAGTAAAGGTGTTTTGCTTTTGAGGAAGGTTCAGTGACACAGAAGAGACAGGAGCTGAATCTGTCATGTGACTGAAGAGAGATCAAATCTAATTTTAAATCAAGCCTTGTCCATTGTAAAACAGTCATATTCATGTGCCTTTGCCTTGTTGTTAGTTTTTTAACTGCTGAACACTGTACGGTATCTACAGACACTCAGATATACAGTATTAAGTTAGAAAGAAAATCAGAGACTTTGTTTCAAGATGGTCTAGAGCCAAGCTTTGCTGTGTAGCCCTCTTCAGTCTATTAACATAAAACTGACCTCCATCATCAAACAGCCACCAGACATCTATGGTTCCCTTGCCCTGTTTCTTCTTAAACTGCTGGCTGGTCTCCAACAGACGCTGGTCGGTCAGACTCAGAGGAGATTTGGTCTCTGTAGCATATGACATCACATAATGGGAAATGACAAAAGGTAGCATTTAGAACCTCTGTTCTCTGTCTTCAAAGCTGCCTGATTAATATGTTGTCTACTGATTCAAGCTCAGCTAGCAGTTAGCCTCTGCTTTGTGTTAAACTAGGCTAAAGGCGCGCTGGGCTTATCTCTGGTATGAGTAAAACACATTTTTATCTTATAACACAGGACGGGAAGGCTTAAGAAGCAGGCGAGTGTTCACAGTGTGCCTTGATGACTAAACCTCCTTCTTCCTCTTTTCCTCCTTCACCTCTCATGATGAGCGGGCTGCTCTGGTTGCTGGTGGTTTTGGAAGGACAGGAATCCGAGTCTGAGTCTTTAGCCAGACTGACAGAAACCACCACCTCCTTGCTGCCAATTGGTGGCTTCTCGTGGGGCGACAGTAGCTCATCTACAGGGACAAACAGGGAGATAGATACAGTACATGCAGTAGGTGGATACACAGAAATACAGGAAAAGACAAATGTAAACCTTGTCCCTGGATGTGAGAGATATCCAGTCCATCCTGCAGCCTAAGGATCACTACCCCAAACTGCAGGTCAAAGGCGTCGCTGGAACATAGAACAGATAATTAAACTCAAAACGTCACTGCACAACAAAGTTTATAGATGGAATGTAAATGTATTTTCTAAGAAAGTGTCTTCCAATTTAGTCTGTGATAATTTAAGAATTCAAAATCTGAATTTGTTTTACACTACTTTTAGGGACGTTACAGTCAATTTTGTATTAACATACTTCAAGGTTTTTTGTTCTCCTTCATTTTGCATAATTTACTGTGCCCTCTTGATATTCTGAGTGTGCTGAAAGTCGAAACTTAATCGTTCAATCAGTCGAAACTTCTTCATGCTTGAATCTTCTGAGATTTTCAGTAAAAAACAGGGAAGCTACTAAACAACTAACTAAACATCTTTTTCAGTTTCAGTGGATTTACCATTAAGGCTTGAATCCGTGTGCTTGAATATGTGTTTTCTCAGAAACAAGTGACAGAAACAATCAAAGCGGGTCACATTGTTGTCAGCCACAGATGGAGTGGATATGCTAGGAGACAGTACAGCAGAACAGTGTCTGCAAACAGCGTCTTTCTCAGACACTTTAAAAAGTGTAAAGAAAAGTAAAAGTTTATTCAGCCTTTTGAATTACTAGGCCGAACACCGAAAGTGCTTTCTTTATTCTTTTCGGCCGATTAATTTCGGTTGCCAAATATTGGTGCATACCTATAACATTATGTGGCTCTTATTTTTAAATTATTACAAAACAAGCTTTTCAAATGTAACATGCAAAACACAGACAATTTAAAATGTTCAGTTAAATGATCATGCAAAATTGTACTTAAACTTTTTTCTCTTAAACATTTTTGGAGATCTTTGTTTTCTAAATAAACTTATACTTCCAAATTAAAAATGTAAATAAATTGGGTTTCCGAAACAAAAACATACTACATACATATGCACCAGAAACTGTTGGATAAACTGGTGTTAGGCAGGTGTTTCCGTTGCTGCTCTCCCTGTATAAGTTACTTGAGGTTGTCTTGCCCCAAGTTGTGTTTCACAGGCTAAACATACATTCTGGCAGACTTCTGAAGACACTCAAACATGGCACAAATCCCAGACTCAAAAAAGTGCTTTTGTAAAACGTTAGTAGCTCTTGTTAAAAGACTCGTCCTTACTGTATAGTTTGATATAAATCTCCACATCTCTCATGTCTGCATCACTCCAGTTGTTCTTGAAACCCATGACCAAAGTGTTGGGCTTCAGACGACCCAAACCGACAGCCTGAAGATCAGACAACAGAGATGTGACAAACTTCTAACAATGCATACAGAGAATAAGCAAGTTGCTTTAATAATGGAAGTTTGGTATGAAATAAAGCCAGACAGGGTTCATATTACCCCATTAAAACAAAAACAAAACAAACATAAGTAAGAAAAACAACACAATCAAATAATAATAGGGAACATAATGATTAAATAATGAGATGCACAGAAAATTAAGTAATTCTGACACTGAAAATAGGTTTGTAGTGGTAGCCTGTTGTCTGGGCCTTTCGTGTGGTTTGCATGTTCTCTCTGGGCTCCTGCTTTTTCCCACGGACTCCTGTCCTGCACAAAGACATGCGGGCTAGGTTAATTGATGACTCTAAATTGTCCTTAGGTGTGAGTGTGACTGGTTGTTTGTCTATGTGTGGCCCTGCGGTGGACTGGCGACCTGTCCAGGGTGTACCCTGCCTTTCGCCCAAGTCAACTGGGATACGCAGGATAAGCGTTTGATGGATGGATGGATGACACCGAAAATGAAATCTTCAGTGTTTAATATAAAGGAGGTGCGTGTATGCGAAGAAGTGTTAATATTCGGAAACAGGTCACAAAAGCAAACGTTTGGAGTCATTTAGTTCATGGATCATTGATGTCTCTGGTTTGAATTTCCAGAGCAGCTACATAAAACTGGAAAATGAAAGTGAAGAAGCACCAATGACTAAGTTAAGAACAGCATGGAAACCTGCTCTCACGCCCACATTGAAGTCATTTGAATAATTAATATCCTATGTACCTGACAGACAAATTCCAGAGGAAAAGACAGGTTTGTAGTTAAATTTCCAGCCAAACAGTCATACCTGCAGGAGGACTGGGCCCTGCCGCAGGTTTTCGGCAAAAACAGGAATGTAGAAGGCCCTGATCCGTTTTTTGTTAAGCCAACGCTGGCAGCGAGAGCGATCCTGGTACAACTCCTTAACGTTTGGCCGACGGGACACCTGGACCAGGAGAGAGACCCAGGCAATGATAAGACAAGACAATGGGTTGTTCGACTGTCCTAAGACGGGTGAGATGTTTCTGAAACATCACGTACCGTCCTGACGTGAGCGCAGACCATGAGGCCGACGTTCTTGGTGAAAGAATTAACCATTGAAGCAGAGCAGGGGCAGAGTTTGGATAGCCAGCAGCACCAACACTGCGGTCTGTAAACACGGAATTCATCACTTAGACACTTCTTAATTTTGTGTTTGACCAAAGTATCCTAATCACTAAATTCTGGTAACATTTATTTTTAAAAGGGAAAATTTGGCTGCTGCATTTACCAAAAAAGAATTCTAAAACTCTCCCAGGCTCATTTAATTATTCTACAGTATTGTTCCACTGTTAGTCACTACACACTGCTGGATTCTTTTATCTAAATAATCATTAAACAGCATCAATGAATACAGATTTAGCATTGCATAGCATAACAGCATAGCAGGTTCGAGTTGGTATAAAACCCCCAACAGTTGTCATGTCTGAAACAAGATTCTAACCTCGAACTCACCTGAAGTTTTTGACGTGGTCCTCGATGCAGTGAGGTTCAGACAGTGAGTCAGAGCCTGGTTGTAGATCAGGGCCTGAGTGGACGAACCCCAGTTCACATCTACAGGAAACGCACACACACACAGTAAGAGCAGTGTAGACAAGTGAACATTAGTGACATGGGGTGATGATGCTGAATGTCTATAAAGTGGAATAAAAAAGACAGGCATTACTCCGATTGAGTTATTAATCCCCTAAGAAGAGATCTTCCTGTTGACTTTAATACTGACTTTCTTGGCAGCCCCTCTAAGGCCATTAAGGAATGCATTTTTAGGGCACTTTGTTATTGGCTTCCACATTGATGGCACTTCATCCACTGCCTGAATTCAAGCAGAACAAGTGGTTGGTCTCTGATCTGTTTCTTGTTAGCAGTTGTAAAACACATGTGCTGTTTCTTACCAGGTTTCTTGTAGCTGACATAGATAGAAGCAAGGACATGAGCAGAGTGACCAGAGCTGCCCACCATTGATGACAAACATCACCACGCAGCACAGGATCGCCCCAGCAAGGGCACCCACTTGTTGTAGTACTTGAAGCTGGGACGCCACCCTTTGTTGAGAGACGAAATGAAACAAAAGCCAAGCAGCAGGACGGCAAAACATCACAACGCAAATATTAACAGACCCCATACGAGCACAAATGTTTAACAACGCATTGCTATTTTTAATAACCAGTTTTACAACAGGTCTGTTATGCTTTTTGGCTTTTTCCCTCTCCTTTGTTGAGTTATATTCTTTTTTGTACATGTATAGGTTTTGCAAAGTGAAAAAGTCCTCGATTGTAGTCCTTCCTTTTCTTCCTCATCTTGGTCATTATGTACACCCCCAAAAACATGGTTGGAGAAACACACTGAGCTGCAGCACACACAGTGACAAGGCATCCGCTTGCTGCCTCCCCTCACCAACACCCTCCCTACCAAAACATACCCTCCAGACAGTGAATGGTAAGTTGTAACAGTGATTTAGAGACACGATAAATGTTACTATGAAAGATAAATTTGTTTAATTCAGTTAATAACTCCACTCGAAACATCTAGGTCGAAGCTAGTTCGAGAGCATGGCCGACAGCTGAACTGAAGCCGTGGCTAATGCTGAAACAGCTTTGTTTGGATCACTCTATCTTGCTTGTCAGGACC
>NW_024043645.1:0-17527 GCF_014851395.1 Micropterus salmoides
CATTGTTATTACAATGTTATTAGTTTTCAAAGCGTTATTACAGCGTTATAACAGTGTTATTACAGCGTCATTCAGTTTTATTACATTGCTATTAGATATTTTAGCGTTAGTACAGTGTTATTACAGTGTTATTACATTGTTATTAGTTATCATAGCGTTATTACAGCGTTATTACAGTTTTATTACAGTGTTATTACATTGTTATTAGTTATCATATCGTTATTACATCGTTATTACAGTGTTATTACATTCTTATTATTATCATAGCGTTATTACAGCGTTATTACAGTGTTATTACATTGTTATTAGTTATCATAGCGTTATTACATCGTTATTACAGTGTTATTACATTCTTATTAGTTATCATAGCATTATTACAGCGTTATTACAGTGTTATTACATTCTTATTAGTTATCATAGCGTTATTACAGCGTTAACAGTTTTATTACAGTGTTATTACATTGTTATCAGTTATCATAGCGTTATTACATCGTTATTACAGTGTTATTACATTCTTATTAGTTATCATAGCGTTATTACAGCGTTATTACAGTGTTATTACATTCTTATTAGTTCATAGCGTTATTACAGCGTTATTAAAGCGTTATCACATTGTTATTACAGTGTTATTAGTTTTCAAAGCGTTATTACAGCATTATAACAGTGTTATTACAGCATTATTACAGTGTTATTATTTATCATAGCGTTATTTCAGCGTTGTTACATTTTTGTTATCATAGCATTATTACGAGTTATTACACTTTTTACAGCGTTATTAGTTTTAATAGCTTATTACAGCGTTATTACAGTGTTATTACATTGTTATAGTTATTACAGCGTTATTACAGCGTTATTAAAGTGTTATTACATTGGTATTAGATATCATAGCGTTATTACAGCGTTATTACAGCGTTATTACAGTGTTATTACATTGTTATTAGTTATCATAGTGTTATTACGTTATTACAGTTTTATTACATTGTTTATAGTTATTACAGCGTTATTACAGCGTTATTACAGTGTTATTACATTGTTATAGTTATTACAGCATTATTACAGTGTTATTAGTTATCATAGCGTTATTACAGCGTTATTACAGCGTTATTACATTGTTATTAGTTATCATAGCGTTATTACAGCGTTATTACATTGTTATTAGCTATCATTGCGTTATTACAGTGTTATTAAAGCGTTATTACAGTGTTATTACAGTGTTATTGATTTTCATAGCGTTATTACAGCGTTATTACAGTGTATTACATTGTTATTAGTTATCATATTGTTATTACAGCGTTATTACAGGTATTACAGTGTCATTACAGCATTATTACAGTATTTTTAGTTATTACAGGGTTATTATTGTCTTCTAGTTATTACAGTGTTATTAGTCATCATAGCGTTATTTCAGCGTTATTACATTGTTATTAGTTATCATAGCATTATTACAGCGTTATTACATTGTTAGTACATTGTGATAGTTATTACAGCGTTATTACAGCGTTATTACAGTGTTATTAAATTGTTATTAATTATCACAGCGTTATTACAGCTTTATTACAGTGTTATTACATTGTTATTAGTTATCATAGCATTATTACAGCGTTATTACAGTTTTATTACAGTGTCATTAGCTATCATAGCGTTATTACGGCGTCATTAAAGCGTTATTACAGTGTTATTACAGTGTTATTGATTTTCATAGCGTCATTACAGCGTTATTACAGTGTTATTACAGCGTTATTACAGCATTATTACAGTGTTATTAGTTATCATAGCGTTATTTCAGCGTTATTACATTGTTATTAGTTATCATAGCGTTTTTACAGCGTTATTACAGCGTTATTACAGCGTTATTACAGTTTTATTACATTGCTATTAGATATCTTAGCGTTATTACAGCGTTATTACAGTGTTATTACAGTGTTATTACATTGTTATTAGTTATCATAGCGTTATTACAGCATTATTACAGCGTTATTACAGTGTTATTACATTGTTATTAGTTATCATAGCATTATTACAGCGTTATTACAGTGTTATTACATTGTTATTAGTTATCATAGCGTTATTACAGCGTTATTACAGTTTTATTACAGTGCATTTACATTGTTATTAGTTATCATAGCGTTATTACAGCGTTATTACAGCGTTATTACAGTGTTATTACATTGTTATTAGTTTTCATAGCGTTATTTCAGCGTTATTACAGCGTTTTTACAGTGTTATTAAAGCTTTATTACAGCATTATTACAGTGTTATTACAGTTTTATTACAGTGTTATTACATTGTTATTAGTTATCATAGCGTTATTACAGCGTTATTACAGCGTTATTACAGTATTGTTACAGCGTCATTACAGCATTATTAAAGTATTTTTAGTTATTACAGTGTTATTAGTTATCATAGCACTATTTCAGAGTTATTACATTGTTATTAGTTATCATAGCATTATTACAGCGTTATTACAGTGTTATTAGTTATCATAGCGTTATTACAGCGTTATTACAGTGTTATTACATTGTTATTAGTTATCATAGCGTTATTACAGCGTTATTACAGTGTTATTACAGTGTTATTACATTGTTATTACTCATCATAGCGTTATTACAGCATTATTACAGTTTTATTACAGTGTTATTACAGCGTTATTACAGCATTATTACAGTGTTATTAGCTGTCACAGCGTTATTACAGTGTTATTACAGCATTATTACAGTGTTATTACAGTGTTATTGATTTTCATAGCGTTATTACAGTGTTATTACAGCGTTATTACAGCATTATTACAGTGTTATTAGTTATCATAGCGTTATTTCAGCGTTATTACATTGTTATTAGTTATCATAGCGTTATTACAGCGTTATTACATCGTTATTACAGTGTTATTACATTCTTATTAGTTATCATAGCGTTATTACAGCGTTATTACAGTGTTATTACATTGTTATTAGTTATCATAGCGTTATTACATCGTTATTACAGTGTTATTACATTCTAATTAGTTATCATAGCGTTATTACAACGTTATTACAGTGTTATTACATTGTTATTAGTTATCATAGCGTTATTACAGCGTTATTACAGTTTTATTACAGCATTATTACATTCTTATTAGTTATCATAGCGTTATTACATCGTTATTACAGTGTTATTACATTCTTATTAGTTATCATAGCGTTATTACAACGTTATTACAGTTTTATTACATTCTTATTAGTTATCATAGCGTTATTACAGCGTTATTAAAGCGTTATCACATTGTTATTACAGTGTTATTAGTTTTCAAAGCGTTATTACAGCATTATAACAGTGTTATTACAGCATTATTACAGTGTTATTATTTATCATAGCGTTATTTCAGCGTTATTACATTGTTATTTGTTATCATAGCATTATTACAGAGTTATTACAGTTTTATTACAGTGTTATTACAGTGTTATTACATTGTTATTAGTTATCATAGAGTTATTACAGCGTTATTACATTGTTATTAGCTGTCATAGCGTTATTACAGCGTTATTAAAGCGTTATTACAGTGTTATTACAGTGTTATTGATTTTCATAGCGTTATTACAGTGTTATTACAGTGTTATTAGTTATCATAGCGTTATTTCAGCGTTATTACATTGTTATTAGTTGTCATAGCGTTATTACAGCGTCATTACAGTTTTATTACATTGCTATTAGATATTTAGCGTTATTACAGTGTTATTACAGTGTTATTACATTGTTATTAGTTATCATAGCGTTATTACAGCGTTATTACAGTTTTATTACAGTGTTATTACATTGTTATTAGTTATCATATCGTTATTACATCGTTATTACAGTGTTATTACATTCTTATTAGTTATCATAGCGTTATTACAGCGTTATTACAGTGTTATTACATTGTTATTAGTTATCATAGCGTTATTACATCGTTATTACAGTGTTATTACATTCTTATTAGTTATCATAGCGTTATTACAGCGTTATTACAGTTTTATTACAGTGTTATTACATTGTTATCAGTTATCATAGCGTTATTACATCGTTATTACAGTGTTATTACATTCTTATTAGTTATCATAGCGTATTACAGCGTTATTACAGTGTTATTACATTCTTATTAGTTATCATAGCGTTATTACAGCGTTATTAAAGCGTTATCACATTGTTATTACAGTGTTATTAGTTTTCAAAGCGTTATTACAGCATTATAACAGTGTTATTACAGCATTATTACAGTGTTATATTTATCATAGCGTTATTTCAGCGTTGTTACATTGTTATTTGTTATCATAGCATTATTACAGAGTTATTACAGTTTTATTACAGCGTTATTAGTTTTAATAGCATTATTACAGCGTTATTACAGTGTTATTACATTGTTATAGTTATTACAGCGTTATTACAGCGTTATTAAAGTGTTATTACATTGGTATTAGATATCATAGCGTTATTACAGCGTTATTACAGCGTTATTACAGTGTTATTACATTGTTATTAGTTATCATAGTGTTATTACGTTATTACAGTTTTATTACATTGTTATAGTTATTACAGCGTTATTACAGCGTTATTACAGTGTTATTACATTGTTATAGTTATTACAGCGTTATTACAGCGTTATTAGTTATCATAGCGTTATTACAGCGTTATTACAGTGTTATTACATTGTTATAGTTATTACAGCATTATTACAGTGTTATTAGTTATCATAGCGTTATTACAGCGTTATTACAGCGTTATTACATTGTTATTAGTTATCATAGCGTTATTACAGCGTTATTACATTGTTATTAGTTATCATAGCGTTATTACAGCGTTATTACAGCGTTATTACAGTGTTATTACATTGTTATTACATTGTTATTAGTTATCATATTGTTATTACAGCGTTATTACAGGTTTATTACAGTGTCATTACAGCATTATTACAGTATTTTAGTTATTACAGGGTTATTATTGTCTTCTAGTTATTACAGTGTTATTAGTCATCATAGCGTTATTTCAGCGTTATTACATTGTTATTAGTTATCATAGCATTATTACAGCGTTATTACATTGTTAGTACATTGTGATAGTTATTACAGCGTTATTACAGCGTTATTACAGTGTTATTACATTGTTATTAATTATCATAGCGTTATTACAGCGTTATTACAGTGTTATTACATTGTTATTAGTTATCATAGCATTATTACAGCGTTATTAAAGCGTTATTACAGTGTCATTACAGTGTTATTGATTTTCATAGCGTTATTACAGCGTTATTACAGTGTTATTACAGCGTTATTACAGCATTATTACAGTGTTATTAGTTATCATAGCGTTATTTCAGCGTTATTACATTGTTATTAGTTATCATAGCGTTTTTACAGCGTTATTACAGCGTTATTACAGCGTTATTACAGCGTTATTACAGTTTTATTACATTGCTATTAGATATCTTAGCGTTATTACAGCGTTATTACAGTGTTATTACAGTGTTATTACATTGTTATTAGTTATCATAGCGTTATTACAGCATTATTACAGCGTTATTACAGTGTTATTACATTGTTATTAGTTATCATAGCATTATACAGCGTTATTACAGTGTATTTACATTCTTATTAGTTATCATAGCGTTATTACGGCGTTATTACAGTTTTATTACAGTGTTATTACATTGTTATTAGTTATCATATCGTTATTACATCGTTATTACAGTGTTATTACATTCTTATTAGTTATCATAGCGTTATTACAGCGTTATTACAGTGTTATTACATTGTTATTAGTTATCATAGCGTTATTACATCGTTATTACAGTGTTATTACATTCTTATTAGTTATCATAGCGTTATTACAGCGTTATTACAGTTTTATTACAGTGTTATTACATTGTTATCAGTTATCATAGCGTTATTACATCGTTATTACAGTGTTATTACATTCTTATTAGTTATCATAGCGTTATTACAGCGTTATTACAGTGTTATTACATTCTTATTAGTTATCATAGCGTTATTACAGCGTTATTAAAGCGTTATCACATTGTTATTACAGTGTTATTAGTTTTCAAAGCGTTATTACAGCATTATAACAGTGTTATTACAGCATATTACAGTGTTATTATTTATCATAGCGTTATTTCAGCGTTGTTACATTGTTATTTGTTATCATAGCATTATTACAGAGTTATTACAGTTTTATTACAGCGTTATTAGTTTAATAGCATTATTACAGCGTTATTACAGTGTTATTACATTGTTATAGTTATTACAGCGTTATTACAGCGTTATTAAAGTGTTATTACATTGGTATTAGATATCATAGCGTTATTACAGCGTTATTACAGCGTTATTACAGTGTTATTACATTGTTATTAGTTATCATAGTGTTATTACGTTATTACAGTTTTATTACATTGTTATAGTTATTACAGCGTTATTACAGCGTTATTACAGTGTTATTACATTGTTATAGTTATTACAGCGTTATTACAGCGTTATTAGTTATCATAGCGTTATTACAGCGTTATACAGTGTTATTACATTGTTATAGTTATTACAGCATTATTACAGTGTTATTAGTTATCATAGCGTTATTACAGCGTTATTACAGCGTTATTACATTGTTATTAGTTATCATAGCGTTATTACAGCGTTATTACATTGTTATTAGCTATCATTGCGTTATTACAGCGTTATTAAAGCGTTATTACAGTGTTATTACAGTGTTATTGATTTTCATAGCGTTATTACAGCGTTATTACAGTGTTATTACATTGTTATTAGTTATCATATTGTTATTACAGCGTTATTACAGTTTTATTACAGTGTCATTACAGCATTATTACAGTATTTTTAGTTATTACAGGGTTATTATTGTCTTCTAGTTATTACAGTGTTATTAGTCATCATAGCGTTATTTCAGCGTTATTACATTGTTATTAGTTATCATAGCATTATTACAGCGTTATTACATTGTTAGTACATTGTGATAGTTATTACAGCGTTATTACAGCGTTATTACAGTGTTATTACATTGTTATTAATTATCATAGCGTTATTACAGCGTTATTACAGTGTTATTACATTGTTATTAGTTATCATAGCATTATTACAGCGTTATTAAAGCGTTATTACAGTGTCATTACAGTGTTATTGATTTTCATAGCGTTATTACAGCGTTATTACAGTGTTATTACAGCGTTATTACAGCATTATTACAGTGTTATTAGTTATCATAGCGTTATTTCAGCGTTATTACATTGTTATTAGTTATCATAGCGTTTTACAGCGTTATTACAGCGTTATTACAGCGTTATTACAGCGTTATTACAGTTTTATTACATTGCTATTAGATATCTTAGCGTTATAACAGCGTTATTACAGTGTTATTACAGTGTTATACATTGTTATTAGTTATCATAGCGTTATTACAGCGTTATTACAGCGTTATTACAGTGTTATTACATTGTTATTAGTTATCATAGCATTATTACAGCGTTATTACAGTGTTATTACATTCTTATTAGTTATCATAGCGTTATTACGGCGTTATTACAGTTTTATTACAGTGTTATTAGTTATCATAGCGTTATTACAGCGTTATTAAAGCGTTATCACATTGTTATTACAATGTTATTAGTTTTCAAAGCGTTATTACAGCGTTATAACAGTGTTATTACAGCGTTATTACAGCATTATTGCAGTGTTATTAGTTATCATAGCGTTATTTCAGCGTTATTACAGTGTTATTAGTTATCATAGCATTATTACAGCGTTATTACAGTATATTACAGTGTTATACTGCGTTATTATAGTATTTTTAGTTATTACAGCGTTATTAAAGTGTTATTACAGTGTTATTAGTTATCATAGCGTTATTACAGCGTTATTACAGTGTTATTAGTTATCATAGCGTTATTACAGCGTTATTACAGTGTTATTACAGCGTTATTACAGCGTTATTACAGTGTTATTAGTTATCATAGCGTTATTACAGCGTTATTACAGTGTTATTACATTGTTATTAGTTATCATAGCGTTATTACAGCGTTATTACAGTGTTATTACATTGTTATTAGTTATCATAGCGTTATTACAGCGTTATTACAGTGTTATTACATTGTTATTAGTTATCATAGCGTTATTACAGCGTTATTACAGCGTTATTACAGTGTTATTACATTGTTATTAGTTATCATAGCGTTATTACAGCGTTATTACAGCGTTATTACAGTGTTATTACATTGTTATTAGTTATCATAGCGTTATTACAGCGTTATTACAGTTTTATTACAGTGTTATTACAGCATTATTACAGTATTGTTACAGCGTCATTACAGCATTATTATAGTATTTTTAGTTATTACAGCGTTATTAAAGTCTTCTAGTTATTACAGTGTTATTAGTTATCATAGCGTTATTTCAGCGTTATTACATTGTTATTAGTTATCATAGCATTATTTCAGCGTTATTACAGTGTTATTAGTTATCATAGCGTTATTACAGTGTTATTACAGTGTTATTACATTGTTATTAGTTATCATAGTGTTATTACAACGTTATTACAGTTTTATTACATTGTTATAGTTATTACAGCGTTATTACAGCGTTATTAGTTATCATAGCGTTATTACAGCGTTATTACAGTGTTATTACATTGTTATAGTTATTACAGCATTATTACAGTGTTATTAGTTATAATAGTGTTATTACAGCGTTATTACAGTGTTATTACATTGTTATAGTTATTACAGCATTATTACAGTGTTATTAGTTATAGCGTTATTACAGCGTTATTACAGTGTTATTACATTGTTATAGTTATTACAGCATTATTACAGTGTTATTAGTTATAATAGCGTTATTACAGCGTTATTACAGTGTTATTACATTGTTATAGTTATTAGAGCATTATTACAGTGTTATTAGTTATAATAGCGTTATTACAGAGTTATTACAGTTTTATTACAGCGTTATTACAGTTTTATTACAGTGTTATTACAGCGTTATTCCAGCATTATTACAGTGTTATTAGTTATCATAGCGTTATTACAGCGTTATTACAGCGTTATTACAGTTTTATTACAGTGTTATTGATTTTCATAGCGTTATTACAGCATTATTACAGTGTTATTAGTTATCATAGCGTTATTTCAGCGTTATTACATTGTTATTAGTTGTCATAGCGTTATTACAGCGTCATTACAGTTTTATTACATTGCTATTGGATATCTTAGCGTTATTACAGCGTTATTACAGTGTTATTACATTGTTATCAGTTATCATAGCGTTATTACAGCGTTATTACAGTTTTATTACAGTGTTATTACATTGTTATTAGTTATCATAGCGTTATTACAGTGTTATTACAGTGTTATTACATTCTTATTAGTTATCATGGCGTTATTACAGCGTTATTACAGTGTTATTACATTGTTATTAGTTATCATAGCGTTATTACAGCGTTATTACAGTGTTATTACATTCTTATTAGTTATCATAGCGTTATTACAGCGTTATTACAGTGTTATTACATTGTTATTAGTTATCATAGCGTTATTACAGCGTTATTACAGTTTTATTACAGTGTTATTACATTGTTATTAGTTATCATAGCGTTATTACAGTGTTATTACAGTGTTATTACATTCTTATTAGTTATCATAGCGTTATTACAGCGTTATTACAGTGTTATTACATTCTTATTAGTTATCATAGCGTTATTACAGCGTTATTAAAGCGTTATCACATTGTTATTACAGTGTTATTAGTTTTCAAAGCGTTATTACAGCATTATAACAGTGTTATTACAGCATTATTACAGTGTTATTATTTATCATAGCGTTATTTCAGCGTTGTTACATTGTTATTTGTTATCATAGCATTATTACAGAGTTATTACAGTTTTATTACAGCGTTATTAGTTTTAATAGCATTATTACAGCGTTATTACAGTGTTATTACATTGTTATAGTTATTACAGCGTTATTACAGCGTTATTAAAGTGTTATTACATTGGTATTAGATATCATAGCGTTATTACAGCGTTATTACAGCGTTATTACAGTGTTATTACATTGTTATTAGTTATCATAGTGTTATTACGCTATTACAGTTTTATTACATTGTTATAGTTATTACAGCGTTATTACAGCGTTATTACAGCGTTATTAGTTATCATAGCGTTATTACAGCGTTATTACAGTGTTATTACATTGTTATAGTTATTACAGCATTATTACAGTGTTATTAGTTATCATAGCGTTATTACAGCGTTATTACAGCGTTATTACATTGTTATTAGTTATCATAGCGTTATTACAGCGTTATTACATTGTTATTAGCTATCATTGCGTTATTACAGCGTTATTAAAGCGTTATTACAGTGTTATTACAGTGTTATTGATTTTCATAGCGTTATTACAGCGTTATTACAGTGTTATTACATTGTTATTAGTTTTCATAGCGTTATTTCAGCGTTATTACAGGTTTATTACAGTGTCATTACAGCATTATTACAGTATTTTTAGTTATTACAGGGTTATTATTGTCTTCTAGTTATTACAGTGTTATTAGTCATCATAGCGTTATTTCAGCGTTATTACATTGTTATTAGTTATCATAGCATTATTACAGCGTTATTACATTGTTAGTACATTGTGATAGTTATTACAGCATTATTACAGCGTTATTACAGTGTTATTACATTGTTATTAATTATCATAGCGTTATTACAGCGTTATTACAGTGTTATTACATTGTTATTAGTTATCATAGCATTATTACACCGTTATTACAGTTTTATTACAGTGTCATTAGCTATCATAGCGTTATTACGGCGTCATTAAAGCGTTATTACAGTGTTATTACAGTGTTATTGATTTTCATAGCGTTATTACAGCGTTATTACAGTGTTATTACAGCGTTATTACAGCGTTATTACAGTGTTATTAGTTATCATAGCGTTATTTCAGCGTTATTACATTGTTATTAGTTATCATAGTGTTATTACAACGTTATTACAGTTTTATTACATTGTTATAGTTATTACAGCGTTATTACAGCGTTATTAGTTATCATAGCGTTATTACAGCGTTATTACAGTGTTATTACAGTGTTATTACATTGTTATTAGTTATCATAGCGTTAGGAGGAGGGGAAAAGTCCCGGCTAACGAGTGTTAGCCAGACTGGTGCACGGTCCTGTGATATGCCCTCAGAGTCCCCAGAAAGTGAAAAGCACCTCCACACTCCACATTTTCCCTTTTAACAGACACAAAAGTGCATTACCTCTGCGCTGGTTCAAAAAATTGGACTCCACGGGTCCTGTAGTTGTTGATTCTTTTCTCCTTAATTCAGGCCGACTTGGTCCTGCTTCACTCTGCCTTGTTGCAACGTTTCGGAGGGCGGCTTGTCCTTCATCAGGCATAACAGAGTGGTATCTTTAAATGTCCTTTTCCTTAGGTTTCCCTTAATTTGGTTCCATCTTGAGGTAAGTGTTGTAATCTGCACCCTATTTGGGTGTCTGACGATTAAAATCCAATTTCTTAGCTCTTGCTTGAGGTTTCAATTTTATATTTTTCCAGTGGGTCTCAATAATTACTGATGTTAAGTTTAGGGGTTGCAGCTAGGGAAGGACATCCTCACTCTCCAGGGAGAGCTCCAGAGTGACACACACGGCACTGGCTGGTTAGGAGGAGGGGAAAAGTCCCGGCTAACGAGTGTTAGCCCGACTGGTGCACGGTCCTGTGATGTGCCCTCAGAGTCCCCAGAAAGTAAAAAGCACCTCCCAACTCCACATTTTCCCTTGTAACAGACACAAAAGTGCATTACCTCTGCGCTGGTTCAAAAAATTGGACTCCACGGGTCCTGTAGTTATTGATTCTTTTATCCTTAATTCAGGCCGACTTGGTCCTGCTTCACTCTGCCTTGTTGCAACGTTTCGGAGGGCGGCTTGTCCTTCATCAGGCATAACAGAGTGGTATTAAATGTCCTTTTCCTTAGGTTTCCCTTTAATTTGGTTCCATCTTGAGGTAAGTGTTGTAATCTGCACCCTATTTGGGTGTCTGACGATTAAAATCCAATTTCTTAGCTCTTGCTTGAGGTTTCAATTTTATATTTTCCAGTGGGTCTCAATAATTACTGATGTTAAGTTTAGGGGTTGCAGCTAGGGAAGGACATCCTCACTCTCCAGGGAGAGCTCCAGAGTGACACACACGGCACTGGCTGGTTAGGAGGAGGGGAAAAGTCCCGGCTAACGAGTGTTAGCCCGACTGGTGCACGGTCCTGTGATGTGCCCTCAGAGTCCCCAGAAAGTAAAAAGCACCTCCCAACTCCACATTTTCCCTTGTAACAGACACAAAAGTGCATTACCTCTGCGCTGGTTCAAAAAATTGGACTCCACGGGTCCTGTAGTTATTGATTCTTTTATCCTTAATTCAGGCCGACTTGGTCCTGCTTCACTCTGCCTTGTTGCAACGTTTCGGAGGGCGGCTTGTCCTTCATCAGGCATAACAGAGTGGTATTAAATGTCCTTTTCCTTAGGTTTCCCTTTAATTTGGTTCCATCTTGAGGTAAGTGTTGTAATCTGCACCCTATTTGGGTGTCTGACGATTAAAATCCAATTCTTAGCTCTTGCTTGAGGTTTCAATTTTATATTTTCCAGTGGGTCTCAATAATTACTGATGTTAAGTTTAGGGGTTGCAGCTAGGGAAGGACATCCTCACTCTCCAGGGAGAGCTCCAGAGTGACACACACGGCACTGGCTGGTTAGGAGGAGGGGAAAAGTCCCGGCTAACGAGTGTTAGCCCGACTGGTGCACGGTCCTGTGATGTGCCCTCAGAGTCCCCAGAAAGTAAAAAGCACCTCCCAACTCCACATTTTCCCTTGTAACAGACACAAAAGTGCATTACCTCTGCGCTGGTTCAAAAAATTGGACTCCACGGGTCCTGTAGTTATTGATTCTTTTATCCTTAATTCAGGCCGACTTGGTCCTGCTTCACTCTGCCTTGTTGCAACGTTTCGGAGGGCGGCTTGTCCTTCATCAGGCATAACAGAGTGGTATTAAATGTCCTTTTCCTTAGGTTTCCCTTTAATTTGGTTCCATCTTGAGGTAAGTGTTGTAATCTGCACCCTATTTGGGTGTCTGACGATTAAAATCCAATTTCTTAGCTCTTGCTTGAGGTTTCAATTTTATATTTTTCCAGTGGGTCTCAATAATTACTGATGTTAAGTTTAGGGGTTGCAGCTAGGGAAGGACATCCTCACTCTCCAGGGAGAGCTCCAGAGTGACACACACGGCACTGGCTGGTTAGGAGGAGGGGAAAAGTCCCGGCTAACGAGTGTTAGCCCGACTGGTGCACGGTCCTGTGATGTGCCCTCAGAGTCCCCAGAAAGTAAAAAGCACCTCCCAACTCCACATTTTCCCTTGTAACAGACACAAAAGTGCATTACCTCTGCGCTGGTTCAAAAAATTGGACTCCACGGGTCCTGTAGTTATTGATTCTTTTATCCTTAATTCAGGCCGACTTGGTCCTGCTTCACTCTGCCTTGTTGCAACGTTTCGGAGGGCGGCTTGTCCTTCATCAGGCATAACAGAGTGGTATTAAATGTCCTTTTCCTTAGGTTTCCCTTTAATTTGGTTCCATCTTGAGGTAAGTGTTGTAATCTGCACCCTATTTGGGTGTCTGACGATTAAAATCCAATTTCTTAGCTCTTGCTTGAGGTTTCAATTTTATATTTTTCCAGTGGGTCTCAATAATTACTGATGTTAAGTTTAGGGGTTGCAGCTAGGGAAGGACATCCTCACTCTCCAGGGAGAGCTCCAGAGTGACACACACGGCACTGGCTGGTTAGGAGGAGGGGAAAAGTCCCGGCTAACGAGTGTTAGCCCGACTGGTGCACGGTCCTGTGATGTGCCCTCAGAGTCCCCAGAAAGTAAAAAGCACCTCCCAACTCCACATTTTCCCTTGTAACAGACACAAAAGTGCATTACCTCTGCGCTGGTTCAAAAAATTGGACTCCACGGGTCCTGTAGTTATTGATTCTTTTATCCTTAATTCAGGCCGACTTGGTCCTGCTTCACTCTGCCTTGTTGCAACGTTTCGGAGGGCGGCTTGTCCTTCATCAGGCATAACAGAGTGGTATTAAATGTCCTTTTCCTTAGGTTTCCCTTTAATTTGGTTCCATCTTGAGGTAAGTGTTGTAATCTGCACCCTATTTGGGTGTCTGACGATTAAAATCCAATTTCTTAGCTCTTGCTTGAGGTTTCAATTTTATATTTTTCCAGTGGGTCTCAATAATTACTGATGTTAAGTTTAGGGGTTGCAGCTAGGGAAGGACATCCTCACTCTCCAGGGAGAGCTCCAGAGTGACACACACGGCACTGGCTGGTTAGGAGGAGGGGAAAAGTCCCGGCTAACGAGTGTTAGCCCGACTGGTGCACGGTCCTGTGATGTGCCCTCAGAGTCCCCAGAAAGTAAAAAGCACCTCCCAACTCCACATTTTCCCTTGTAACAGACACAAAAGTGCATTACCTCTGCGCTGGTTCAAAAAATTGGACTCCACGGGTCCTGTAGTTATTGATTCTTTTATCCTTAATTCAGGCCGACTTGGTCCTGCTTCACTCTGCCTTGTTGCAACGTTTCGGAGGGCGGCTTGTCCTTCATCAGGCATAACAGAGTGGTATTAAATGTCCTTTTCCTTAGGTTTCCCTTTAATTTGGTTCCATCTTGAGGTAAGTGTTGTAATCTGCACCCTATTTGGGTGTCTGACGATTAAAATCCAATTTCTTAGCTCTTGCTTGAGGTTTCAATTTTTTTTTTCCAGTGGGTCTCAATAATTACTGATGTTAAGTTTAGGGGTTGCAGCTAGGGAAGGACATCCTCACTCTCCAGGGAGAGCTCCAGAGTGACACACACGGCACTGGCTGGTTAGGAGGAGGGGAAAAGTCCCGGCTAACGAGTGTTAGCCCGACTGGTGCACGGTCCTGTGATGTGCCCTCAGAGTCCCAGAAAGTAAAAGCACCTCCCAACTCCACATTTTCCCTTGTAACAGACACAAAAGTGCATTACCTCTGCGCTGGTTCAAAAAATTGGACTCCACGGGTCCTGTAGTTATTGATTCTTTTATCCTTAATTCAGGCCGACTTGGTCCTGCTTCACTCTGCCTTGTTGCAACGTTTCGGAGGGCGGCTTGTCCTTCATCAGGCATAACAGAGTGGTATTAAATGTCCTTTTCCTTAGGTTTCCCTTTAATTTGGTTCCATCTTGAGGTAAGTGTTGTAATCTGCACCCTATTTGGGTGTCTGACGATTAAAATCCAATTTCTTAGCTCTTGCTTGAGGTTTCAATTTTATATTTTTCCAGTGGGTCTCAATAATTACTGATGTTAAGTTTAGGGGTTGCAGCTAGGGAAGGACATCCTCACTCTCCAGGGAGAGCTCCAGAGTGACACACACGGCACTGGCTGGTTAGGAGGAGGGGAAAAGTCCCGGCTAACGAGTGTTAGCCCGACTGGTGCACGGTCCTGTGATGTGCCCTCAGAGTCCCCAGAAAGTAAAAAGCACCTCCCAACTCCACATTTTCCCTTGTAACAGACACAAAAGTGCATTACCTCTGCGCTGGTTCAAAAATTGGACTCCACGGGTCCTGTAGTTATTGATTCTTTTATCCTTAATTCAGGCCGACTTGGTCCTGCTTCACTCTGCCTTGTTGCAACGTTTCGGAGGGCGGCTTGTCCTTCATCAGGCATAACAGAGTGGTATTAAATGTCCTTTTCCTTAGGTTTCCCTTTAATTTGGTTCCATCTTGAGGTAAGTGTTGTAATCTGCACCCTATTTGGGTGTCTGACGATTAAAATCCAATTTCTTAGCTCTTGCTTGAGGTTTCAATTTTATATTTTTCCAGTGGGTCTCAATAATTACTGATGTTAAGTTTAGGGGTTGCAGCTAGGGAAGGACATCCTCACTCTCCAGGGAGAGCTCCAGAGTGACACACACGGCACTGGCTGGTTAGGAGGAGGGGAAAAGTCCCGGCTAACGAGTGTTAGCCCGACTGGTGCACGGTCCTGTGATGTGCCCTCAGAGTCCCCAGAAAGTAAAAAGCACCTCCCAACTCCACATTTTCCCTTGTAACAGACACAAAAGTGCATTACCTCTGCGCTGGTTCAAAAATTGGACTCCACGGGTCCTGTAGTTATTGATTCTTTTATCCTTAATTCAGGCCGACTTGGTCCTGCTTCACTCTGCCTTGTTGCAACGTTTCGGAGGGCGGCTTGTCCTTCATCAGGCATAACAGAGTGGTATTAAATGTCCTTTTCCTTAGGTTTCCCTTTAATTTGGTTCCATCTTGAGGTAAGTGTTGTAATCTGCACCCTATTTGGGTGTCTGACGATTAAAATCCAATTTCTTAGCTCTTGCTTGAGGTTTCAATTTTATTTTTCCAGTGGGTCTCAATAATTACTGATGTTAAGTTTAGGGGTTGCAGCTAGGGAAGGACATCCTCACTCTCCAGGGAGAGCTCCAGAGTGACACACACGGCACTGGCTGGTTAGGAGGAGGGGAAAAGTCCCGGCTAACGAGTGTTAGCCCGACTGGTGCACGGTCCTGTGATGTGCCCTCAGAGTCCCCAGAAGTAAAAAGCACCTCCCAACTCCACATTTTCCCTTGTAACAGACACAAAAGTGCATTACCTCTGCGCTGGTTCAAAAAATTGGACTCCACGGGTCCTGTAGTTATTGATTCTTTTATCCTTAATTCAGGCCGACTTGGTCCTGCTTCACTCTGCCTTGTTGCAACGTTTCGGAGGGCGGCTTGTCCTTCATCAGGCATAACAGAGTGGTATTAAATGTCCTTTTCCTTAGGTTTCCCTTTAATTTGGTTCCATCTTGAGGTAAGTGTTGTAATCTGCACCCTATTTGGGTGTCTGACGATTAAAATCCATTTCTTAGCTCTTGCTTGAGGTTTCATTTTATTTTTTCCAGTGGGTCTCAATAATTACTGATGTTAAGTTTAGGGGTTGCAGCTAGGGAAGGACATCCTCACTCTCCAGGGAGAGCTCCAGAGTGACACACACGGCACTGGCTGGTTAGGAGGAGGGGAAAGTCCGGCTAACGAGTGTTAGCCCGACTGGTGCACGGTCCTGTGATGTGCCCTCAGAGTCCCCAGAAAGTAAAAAGCACCTCCCAACTCCACATTTTCCCTTGTAACAGACACAAAAGTGCATTACCTCTGCGCTGGTTCAAAAAATTGGACTCCACGGGTCCTGTAGTTATGATTCTTTACCTTAATTCAGGCCGACTTGGCCTGCTTCACTCTGCCTTGTTGCAACGTTTCGGAGGGCGGCTTGTCCTTCATCAGGCATAACAGAGTGGTATTAAATGTCCTTTCCTTAGGTTCCCTTTAATTTGGTTCCATCTTGAGGTAAGTGTTGTAATCTGCACCTATTGGGTGTCTGACGATTAAAATCCAATTTCTTAGCTCTTGCTTGAGGTTTCAATTTTATATTTTTCCAGTGGGTCTCAATAATTACTGATGTTAAGTTAGGG
>NW_024043646.1:0-36937 GCF_014851395.1 Micropterus salmoides
GAACATCTTTTGAAAGGGCCGTTTGGGGCGCCTGAGTGGGTTACGGCCACACCGCTCTGGGAGCGCCCGATCTCGTCTGATCTCGGAAGCTGACAGAGCAGGCCTGTTTAGTACTTGGACGGGTGACCCCTGGAACACCGTGCTGTAAGCCTTTTTCGCTTCGCCTTCGAAAAACGGCAGAGGGCGCTCGGTGAAAGAGATCTTTGAACGTCTCTTTAGGAAACAGCAGGGGCGCTGCTGCTGCTGCAGGTGCGCTGCTGCTGCTGCTCTTTTTCTCCCTATCCTGTACACAGTGCTGTGTAAATGTTACATCGTGTTTTGAAGGCCCGTCTGGGGTGTGCAAAGGCAGCTTACGGCCATTCCGGCCTGGGACTGCCCGATCTCGCCTGATCTCGGAAGCCAGGCTGGCAGGGCCTGCTTAGGACTTGGACGGGAGAGCGTCTGATCCTGGCTAGGGACTTCCAGGCGGACTGGATCCTTTTCCTGAATGTCCACCCAGGAATGAGCGTCTGTTTGTGAGTGAGGACCTCCGGCTGAAGGTGCCTTGTCGCTGTACCCATACCCGGAACGGGTGCCTATTCCTGTCTGTGGACTGCCAGCGTGAACGGTGTCCCTTCCTGGATGTTACCCAGAATCAGTGCCTGTGGATTCCAAGTGACTCTGGAGCCACCTTGGACATTATGGGCAGAATACGTTTTTTGTCAATTAGCCGTAGAACATCTTTTGAAGGGCCGTTTGGGGGCGCCTGAGTGCTTACGGCCACACCGCTCTGGGAGCGCCCGATCTCGTCAGATCTCGGACTAAGCAGAGCAGGGCCTGGTTAGTACTTGGACGGGTGACCGCCTGGGAATACCCGGTGCTGTAAGCCTTTTTCGCTTCGCCTTCGAAAAACGGCAGAGGGCGCTTCGGTGAAAGGAGATCTTTTGAACGTCTCTTTAGGAAACAGCAGGGGGCCTGCTGCTGCTGCTGCGCTGCTGCTTCTTTTTCTCCCTATCCTGTACACAGTGCTGTGTAAATGTTACATCGTGTTTTGAAGGCCCGTCTGGGGTGTGCAAAGGCAGCTTACGGCCATTCCGGCCTGGGACTGCCCGATCTCGCCTGATCTCGGAAGCCAGGCTTGGCAGGCCTGCTTAACTTGGACGGGAGAGCGTCTGATCCTGGCTAGGGACTTCCAGGCGGACTGGATCCTTTTCCTGAATGTCCACCCAGGAATGAGCGTCTGTTTGTGAGTGAGGACCTCCGGCTGAAGGTGGCCTTGTCGCTGTACCCATACCCGGGAACGGGTGCCTATTCCTGTCTGTGGACTGCCAGCGTGAACGGTGTCCCGGTTCCTGGATGTTTACCCAGGAATCAGTGCCTGTGGATTCCAAGTGACTCTGGAGCACCTTGGACATTATGGGCAGAATACGTTTTTTGTCAATTAGCCGTAGAACATCTTTTGAAGGGCCGTTTGGGGGCGCCTGAGTGGCTTACGGCCACCGCTCTGGGAGCGCCCGATCTCGTCCGATCTCGGAAGCTAAGCAGAGCAGGGCCTGGTTAGTACTTGGACGGGTGACCGCCTGGGAATACCCGTGCTGTAAGCCTTTTTCGCTTCGCCTTCGAAAAACGGCAGAGGGCGCTTCGGTGAAAGGAGATCTTTTGAACGTCTCTTTAGGAAACAGCAGGGGGCGCTGCTGCTGCTGCTGCTGCTGCTTCTTTTTCTCCCTATCCTGTACACAGTGCTGTGTAAATGTTACATCGTGTTTTGAAGGCCCGTCTGGGGTGTGCAAAGGCAGCTTACGGCCATTCCGGCCTGGGACTGCCCGATCTCGCCTGATCTCGGAAGCCAGGCTTGGCAGGGCTGCTTAGGACTTGGACGGGAGAGCGTCTGATCCTGGCTAGGGACTTCCAGGCGGACTGGATCCTTTTCCTGAATGTCCACCCAGGAATGAGCGTCTGTTTGTGAGTGAGGACCTCCGGCTGAAGGTGGCCTTGTCGCTGTACCCATACCCGGGAACGGGTGCCTATTCCTGTCTGTGGACTGCCAGCGTGAACGGTGTCCCGGTTCCTGGATGTTTACCCAGGAATCAGTGCCTGTGGATTCCAAGTGACTCTGGAGCACCTTGGACATTATGGGCAGAATACGTTTTTTGTCAATTAGCCGTAGAACATCTTTTGAAGGGCCGTTTGGGGGCGCCTGAGTGGCTTACGGCCACACCGCTCTGGGAGCGCCCGATCTCGTCCGATCGTCATCTCGGAAGCTAAGCAGAGCAGGGCCTGGTTAGTACTTGGACGGGTGACCGCCTGGGAATACCCGTGCTGTAAGCCTTTTTCGCTTCGCCTTCGAAAAACGGCAGAGGGCGCTTCGGTGAAAGGAGATCTTTTGAACGTCTCTTTAGGAAACAGCAGGGCGCTGCTGCTGCTGCTGCTGCTGCTGCTGCTTCTTTTTCTCCCTATCCTGTACACAGTGCTGTGTAATGTTACATCGTGTTTTGAAGGCCCGTCTGGGTGTGCAAAGGCAGCTTACGGCCATTCCGGCCTGGGACTGCCCGATCTCGCCTGATCTCGGAAGCCAGGCTTGGCAGGGCCTGCTTAGGACTTGGACGGGAGAGCGTCTGATCCTGGCTAGGGACTTCCAGGCGGACTGGATCCTTTTCCTGAATGTCCACCCAGGAATGAGCGTCTGTTTGTGAGTGAGGACCTCCGGCTGAAGGTGGCCTTGTCGCTGTACCCATACCCGGGAACGGGTGCCTATTCCTGTCTGTGGACTGCCAGCGTGAACGGTCCCGGTTCCTGGATGTTTACCCAGGAATCAGTGCCTGTGGATTCCAAGTGACTCTGGAGCACCTTGGACATTATGGGCAGAATACGTTTTTTGTCAATTAGCCGTAGAACATCTTTTGAAGGGCCGTTTGGGGGCGCCTGAGTGGCTTACGGCCACACCGCTCTGGGAGCGCCCGATCTCGTCAGATCTCGGAAGCTAAGCAGCAGGGCCTGGTTAGTACTTGGACGGGTGACCGCCTGGGAATACCCGGTGCTGTAAGCCTTTTTCGCTTCGCCTTCGAAAAACGGCAGAGGCGCTTCGGTGAAAGGAGATCTTTTGAACGTCTCTTTAGGAAACAGCAGGGGCGCTGCTGCTGCTGCAGGTGCTGCTGCTGCTGGGCCTGCTTAGGACTTGGACGGGAGAGCGTCTGATCCTGGCTAGGGACTTCCAGGCGGACTGGATCCTTTTCCTGAATGTCCACCCAGGAATGAGCGTCTGTTTGTGAGTGAGGACCTCCGGCTGAAGGTGGCCTTGTCGCTGTACCCATACCCGGGAACGGGTGCCTATTCCTGTCTGTGGACTGCCAGCGTGAACGGTGTCCCGGTTCCTGGATGTTTACCCAGGAATCAGTGCCTGTGGATTCCAAGTGACTCTGGAGCACCTTGGACATTATGGGCAGAATACGTTTTTTGTCAATTAGCCGTAGAACATCTTTTGAAGGGCCGTTTGGGGGCGCCTGAGTGGCTTACGGCCACACCGCTCTGGGAGCGCCCGATCTCGTCCGATCTCGGAAGCTAAGCAGAGCAGGGCCTGGTTAGTACTTGGACGGGTGACCGCCTGGGAATACCCGGTGCTGTAAGCCTTTTTCGCTTCGCCTTCGAAAAACGGCAGAGGGCGCTTCGGTGAAAGGAGATCTTTTGAACGTCTCTTTAGGAAACAGCAGGGGCGCTGCTGCTGCTGCTGCTGCTGCTGCTGCTTCTTTTTCTCCCTATCCTGTACACAGTGCTGTGTAAATGTTACATCGTGTTTTGAAGGCCCGTCTGGGGTGTGCAAAGGCAGCTTACGGCCATTCCGGCCTGGGACTGCCCGATCTCGCCTGATCTCGGAAGCCAGGCTTGGCAGGGCCTGCTTAGGACTTGGACGGGAGAGCGTCTGATCCTGGCTAGGGACTTCCAGGCGGACTGGATCCTTTTCCTGAATGTCCACCCAGGAATGAGCGTCTGTTTGTGAGTGAGGACCTCCGGCTGAAGGTGGCCTTGTCGCTGTACCCATACCCGGGAACGGGTGCCTATTCCTGTCTGTGGACTGCCAGCGTGAACGGTGTCCCGGTTCCTGGATGTTTACCCAGGAATCAGTGCCTGTGGATTCCAAGTGACTCTGGAGCACCTTGGACATTATGGGCAGAATACGTTTTTTGTCAATTAGCCGTAGAACATCTTTTGAAGGGCCGTTTGGGGGCGCCTGAGTGGCTTACGGCCACACCGCTCTGGGAGCGCCCGATCTCGTCCGATCTCGGAAGCTAAGCAGAGCAGGGCCTGGTTAGTACTTGGACGGGTGACCGCCTGGGAATACCCGGTGCTGTAAGCCTTTTTCGCTTCGCCTTCGAAAAACGGCAGAGGGCGCTTCGGTGAAAGGAGATCTTTTGAACGTCTCTTTAGGAAACAGCAGGGGGCGCTGCTGCTGCTGCTGCTGCTGCTGCTGCTGCTTCTTTTTCTCCCTATCCTGTACACAGTGCTGTGTAAATGTTACATCGTGTTTTGAAGGCCCGTCTGGGGTGTGCAAAGGCAGCTTACGGCCATTCCGGCCTGGGACTGCCCGATCTCGCCTGATCTCGGAAGCCAGGCTTGGCAGGGCCTGCTTAGGACTTGGACGGGAGAGCGTCTGATCCTGGCTAGGGACTTCCAGGCGGACTGGATCCTTTTCCTGAATGTCCACCCAGGAATGAGCGTCTGTTTGTGAGTGAGGACCTCCGGCTGAAGGTGGCCTTGTCGCTGTACCCATACCCGGGAACGGGTGCCTATTCCTGTCTGTGGACTGCCAGCGTGAACGGTGTCCCGGTTCCTGGATGTTTACCCAGGAATCAGTGCCTGTGGATTCCAAGTGACTCTGGAGCACCTTGGACATTATGGGCAGAATACGTTTTTTGTCAATTAGCCGTAGAACATCTTTTGAAGGGCCGTTTGGGGGCGCCTGAGTGGCTTACGGCCACACCGCTCTGGGAGCGCCCGATCTCGTCCGATCTCGGAAGCTAAGCAGAGCAGGGCCTGGTTAGTACTTGGACGGGTGACCGCCTGGGAATACCCGGTGCTGTAAGCCTTTTTCGCTTCGCCTTCGAAAAACGGCAGAGGGCGCTTCGGTGAAAGGAGATCTTTTGAACGTCTCTTTAGGAAACAGCAGGGGGCGCTGCTGCTGCTGCTGCTGCTGCTGCTGCTTCTTTTTCTCCCTATCCTGTACACAGTGCTGTGTAAATGTTACATCGTGTTTTGAAGGCCCGTCTGGGGTGTGCAAAGGCAGCTTACGGCCATTCCGGCCTGGGACTGCCCGATCTCGCCTGATCTCGGAAGCCAGGCTTGGCAGGGCCTGCTTAGGACTTGGACGGGAGAGCGTCTGATCCTGGCTAGGGACTTCCAGGCGGACTGGATCCTTTTCCTGAATGTCCACCCAGGAATGAGCGTCTGTTTGTGAGTGAGGACCTCCGGCTGAAGGTGGCCTTGTCGCTGTACCCATACCCGGGAACGGGTGCCTATTCCTGTCTGTGGACTGCCAGCGTGAACGGTGTCCCGGTTCCTGGATGTTTACCCAGGAATCAGTGCCTGTGGATTCCAAGTGACTCTGGAGCACCTTGGACATTATGGGCAGAATACGTTTTTTGTCAATTAGCCGTAGAACATCTTTTGAAGGGCCGTTTGGGGGCGCCTGAGTGCTTACGGCCACACCGCTCTGGGAGCGCCCGATCTCGTCCGATCTCGGAAGCTAAGCAGAGCAGGGCCTGGTTAGTACTTGGACGGGTGACCGCCTGGGAATACCCGGTGCTGTAAGCCTTTTTCGCTTCGCCTTCGAAAAACGGCAGAGGGCGCTTCGGTGAAAGGAGATCTTTTGAACGTCTCTTTAGGAAACAGCAGGGGGCGCTGCTGCTGCTGCTGGTGCTGCTTCTTTTTCTCCCTATCCTGTACACAGTGCTGTGTAAATGTTACATCGTGTTTTGAAGGCCCGTCTGGGGTGTGCAAAGGCAGCTTACGGCCATTCCGGCCTGGGACTGCCCGATCTCGCCTGATCTCGGAAGCCAGGCTTGGCAGGGCCTGCTTAGGACTTGGACGGGAGAGCGTCTGATCCTGGCTAGGGACTTCCAGGCGGACTGGATCCTTTTCCTGAATGTCCACCCAGGAATGAGCGTCTGTTTGTGAGTGAGGACCTCCGGCTGAAGGTGGCCTTGTCGCTGTACCCATACCCGGGAACGGGTGCCTATTCCTGTCTGTGGACTGCCAGCGTGAACGGTGTCCCGGTTCCTGGATGTTTACCCAGGAATCAGTGCCTGTGGATTCCAAGTGACTCTGGAGCACCTTGGACATTATGGGCAGAATACGTTTTTTGTCAATTAGCCGTAGAACATCTTTTGAAGGGCCGTTTGGGGGCGCCTGAGTGCTTACGGCCACACCGCTCTGGGAGCGCCCGATCTCGTCCGATCTCGGAAGCTAAGCAGAGCAGGGCCTGGTTAGTACTTGGACGGGTGACCGCCTGGGAATACCCGGTGCTGTAAGCCTTTTTCGCTTCGCCTTCGAAAAACGGCAGAGGGCGCTTCGGTGAAAGGAGATCTTTTGAACGTCTCTTTAGGAAACAGCAGGGGGCGCTGCTGCTGCTGCTGCTGCTTCTTTTTCTCCCTATCCTGTACACAGTGCTGTGTAAATGTTACATCGTGTTTTGAAGGCCCGTCTGGGGTGTGCAAAGGCAGCTTACGGCCATTCCGGCCTGGGACTGCCCGATCTCGCCTGATCTCGGAAGCCAGGCTTGGCAGGGCCTGCTTAGGACTTGGACGGGAGAGCGTCTGATCCTGGCTAGGGACTTCCAGGCGGACTGGATCCTTTTCCTGAATGTCCACCCAGGAATGAGCGTCTGTTTGTGAGTGAGGACCTCCGGCTGAAGGTGGCCTTGTCGCTGTACCCATACCCGGGAACGGTGCCTATTCCTGTCTGTGGACTGCCAGCGTGAACGGTGTCCCGGTTCCTGGATGTTTACCCAGGAATCAGTGCCTGTGGATTCCAAGTGACTCTGGAGCACCTTGGACATTATGGGCAGAATACGTTTTTTGTCAATTAGCCGTAGAACATCTTTTGAAGGGCCGTTTGGGGGCGCCTGAGTGGCTTACGGCCACACCGCTCTGGGAGCGCCCGATCTCGTCCGATCTCGGAAGCTAAGCAGAGCAGGCCTGGTTAGTACTTGGACGGGTGACCGCCTGGGAAAACCCGGTGTAAGCCTTTTTCGCTTCGCCTTCGAAAAACGGCAGAGGGCGCTTCGGTGAAAGGAGATCTTTTGAACGTCTCTTTAGGAAACAGCAGGGGGCGCTGCTGCTGCTGCAGGTGCTGCTGCTGCTGCTGCTTCTTTTTCTCCCTATCCTGTACACAGTGCTGTGTAAATGTTACATCGTGTTTTGAAGGCCCGTCTGGGGTGTGCAAAGGCAGCTTACGGCCATTCCGGCCTGGGACTGCCCGATCTCGCCTGATCTCGGAAGCCAGGCTTGGCAGGGCCTGCTTAGGACTTGGACGGGAGAGCGTCTGATCCTGGCTAGGGACTTCCAGGCGGACTGGATCCTTTTCCTGAATGTCCACCCAGGAATGAGCGTCTGTTTGTGAGTGAGGACCTCCGGCTGAAGGTGGCCTTGTCGCTGTACCCATACCCGGGAACGGGTGCCTATTCCTGTCTGTGGACTGCCAGCGTGAACGGTGTCCCGGTTCCTGGATGTTTACCCAGGAATCAGTGCCTGTGGATTCCAAGTGACTCTGGAGCACCTTGGACATTATGGGCAGAATACGTTTTTTGTCAATTAGCCGTAGAACATCTTTTGAAGGGCCGTTTGGGGGCGCCTGAGTGGCTTACGGCCACACCGCTCTGGGAGCGCCCGATCTCGTCCGATCTCGGAAGCTAAGCAGAGCAGGGCCTGGTTAGTACTTGGACGGGTGACCGCCTGGGAATACCCGGTGCTGTAAGCCTTTTTCGCTTCGCCTTCGAAAAACGGCAGAGGGCGCTTCGGTGAAAGGAGATCTTTTGAACGTCTCTTTAGGAAACAGCAGGGGGCGCTGCTGCTGCTGCTGCTGCTGCTGCTGCTTCTTTTTCTCCCTATCCTGTACACAGTGCTGTGTAAATGTTACATCGTGTTTTGAAGGCCCGTCTGGGGTGTGCAAAGGCAGCTTACGGCCATTCCGGCCTGGGACTGCCCGATCTCGCCTGATCTCGGAAGCCAGGCTTGGCAGGGCCTGCTTAGGACTTGGACGGGAGAGCGTCTGATCCTGGCTAGGGACTTCCAGGCGGACTGGATCCTTTTCCTGAATGTCCACCCAGGAATGAGCGTCTGTTTGTGAGTGAGGACCTCCGGCTGAAGGTGGCCTTGTCGCTGTACCCATACCCGGGAACGGGTGCCTATTCCTGTCTGTGGACTGCCAGCGTGAACGGTGTCCCGGTTCCTGGATGTTTACCCAGGAATCAGTGCCTGTGGATTCCAAGTGACTCTGGAGCACCTTGGACATTATGGGCAGAATACGTTTTTTGTCAATTAGCCGTAGAACATCTTTTGAAGGGCCGTTTGGGGGCGCCTGAGTAGCTTACGGCCACACCGCTCTGGGAGCGCCCGATCTCGTCCGATCTCGGAAGCTAAGCAGAGCAGGGCCTGGTTAGTACTTGGACGGGTGACCGCCTGGGAATACCCGGTGCTGTAAGCCTTTTTCGCTTCGCCTTCGAAAAACGGCAGAGGGCGCTTCGGTGAAAGGAGATCTTTTGAACGTCTCTTTAGGAAACAGCAGGGGGCGCTGCTGCTGCTGCTGGTGCTGCTTCTTTTTCTCCCTATCCTGTACACAGTGCTGTGTAAATGTTACATCGTGTTTTGAAGGCCCGTCTGGGGTGTGCAAAGGCAGCTTACGGCCATTCCGGCCTGGGACTGCCCGATCTCGCCTGATCTCGGAAGCCAGGCTTGGCAGGGCCTTCTTAGGACTTGGACGGGAGAGCGTCTGATCCTGGCTGGGGACTTCCAGGCGGACTGGATCCTTTTCCTGAATGTCCACCCAGGAATGAGCGTCTGTTTGTGAGTGAGGACCTCCGGCTGAAGGTGGCCTTGTCGCTGTACCCATACCCGGGAACGGGTGCCTATTCCTGTCTGTGGACTGCCAGCGTGAACGGTGTCCCGGTTCCTGGATGTTTACCCAGGAATCAGTGCCTGTGGATTCCAAGTGACTCTGGAGCACCTTGGACATTATGGGCAGAATACGTTTTTTGTCAATTAGCCGTAGAACATCTTTTGAAGGGCCGTTTGGGGGCGCCTGAGTGGCTTACGGCCACACCGCTCTGGGAGCGCCCGATCTCGTCAGATCTCGGAAGCTAAGCAGAGCAGGGCCTGGTTAGTACTTGGACGGGTGACCGCCTGGGAATACCCGGTGCTGTAAGCCTTTTTCGCTTCGCCTTCGAAAAACGGCAGAGGGCGCTTCGGTGAAAGGAGATCTTTTGAACGTCTCTTTAGGAAACAGCAGGGGGCGCTGCTGCTGCTGCTGCTGCTGCTGCTTCTTTTTCTCCCTATCCTGTACACAGTGCTGTGTAAATGTTACATCGTGTTTTGAAGGCCCGTCTGGGGTGTGCAAAGGCAGCTTACGGCCATTCCGGCCTGGGACTGCCCGATCTCGCCTGATCTCGGAAGCCAGGCTTGGCAGGGCCTGCTTAGGACTTGGACGGGAGAGCGTCTGATCCTGGCTAGGGACTTCCAGGCGGACTGGATCCTTTTCCTGAATGTCCACCCAGGAATGAGCGTCTGTTTGTGAGTGAGGACCTCCGGCTGAAGGTGGCCTTGTCGCTGTACCCATACCCGGGAACGGGTGCCTATTCCTGTCTGTGGACTGCCAGCGTGAACGGTGTCCCGGTTCCTGGATGTTTACCCAGGAATCAGTGCCTGTGGATTCCAAGTGACTCTGGAGCACCTTGGACATTATGGGCAGAATACGTTTTTTGTCAATTAGCCGTAGAACATCTTTTGAAGGGCCGTTTGGGGGCGCCTGAGTGGCTTACGGCCACACCGCTCTGGGAGCGCCCGATCTCGTCAGATCTCGGAAGCTAAGCAGAGCAGGGCCTGGTTAGTACTTGGACGGGTGACCGCCTGGGAATACCCGGTGCTGTAAGCCTTTTTCGCTTCGCCTTCGAAAAACGGCAGAGGGCGCTTCGGTGAAAGGAGATCTTTTGAACGTCTCTTTAGGAAACAGCAGGGGGCGCTGCTGCTGCTGCAGGTGCTGCTGCTGCTGCTGCTTCTTTTTCTCCCTATCCTGTACACAGTGCTGTGTAAATGTTACATCGTGTTTTGAAGGCCCGTCTGGGGTGTGCAAAGGCAGCTTCCCACTGAGCAAGCGACGTCTGTGGACATACAAAACAGGTTGATATCACGTCCGTCCGTCCAGGCCATAATCTGAACGTCCATTGACAGCCAGAATTAGTCGATTAATGACAATGAGAAATGATGTCCAATCTGGCCATAATCTAAACGTCCACCGACAGCCAGAACTAGTTGAGAAAAGACGTTCATACTGACTATAATCTGGACGTCTGGTGACATCCAGAGACAGTCCATAAATGACGTGAATAAAGATGTCCAATCTGGCCATAATCTAAACGTCCACTGACAGCCAGAACTAGTTGAGAAAAGACGTTCATACTGACTATAATCTGGACGTCTGGTGACATCCAGAGACAGTCCATAAATGACGTGAATAAAGATGTCCGATTTGGCCATAATCTAAACGTCCACTGACAGCCAGAACTAGTTGAGAAAAGACGTTCATACTGACTATAATCTGGACGTCCGGTGACATCCAGAAACAGTCCATAAATGACGTGAATAAAGATGTCCGATTTGGCCATAATCTAAACGTCCACTGACAGCCAAAACTAGTTGAGAAAAGACGTTCATACTGGCAATAATCTGGACGTCCGGTGACATCCAGAAACAGTCCATAAATGACGTGAATAAAGATGTCCAATCTGGCCATAATCTAAACGTCCACTGACAGCCAGAACTAGTTGAGAAAAGACGTTCATACTGACTATAATCTGGACGTCCGGTGACATCCAGAAACAGTCCATAAATGACGTGAATAAAGATGTCCGATTTGGCCATAATCTAAACGTCCACTGACAGCCAGAACTAGTTGAGAAAAGACGTTCATACTGACTATAATCTGGACGTCTGGTGACATCCAGAGACAGTCCATAAATGACGTGAATAAAGATGTCCGATTTGGCCATAATCTAAACGTCCACTGACAGCCAGAACTAGTTGAGAAAAGACGTTCATACTGACTATAATCTGGACGTCCGGTGACATCCAGAAACAGTCCATAAATGACGTGAATAAAGATGTCCGATTTGGCCATAATCTAAACGTCCACTGACAGCCAAAACTAGTTGAGAAAAGACGTTCATACTGGCAATAATCTGGACGTCCGGTGACATCCAGAAACAGTCCATAAATGACGTGAATAAAGATGTCCAATCTGGCCATAATCTAAACGTCCACTGACAGCCAGAACTAGTTGAGAAAAGACGTTCATACTGACTATAATCTGGACGTCCGGTGACATCCAGAAACAGTCCATAAATGACGTGAATAAAGATGTCCGATTTGGCCATAATCTAAACGTCCACTGACAGCCAAAACTAGTTGAGAAAAGACGTTCATACTGGCAATAATCTGGACGTCCGGTGACATCCAGAAACAGTCCATAAATGACGTGAATAAAGATGTCCGATTTGGCCATAATCTAAACGTCCACTGACAGCCAGAACTAGTTGAGAAAAGACGTTCATACTGGCAATAATCTGGACGTCCGGTGACATCCAGAAACAGTCCATAAATGACGTGAATAAAGATGTCCAATCTGGCCATAATCTAAACGTCCACTGACAACCAGAACTAGTTGAGAAAAGACGTTGATACTGGCTATAACAGTTAACAGTTAACATCCAGATTTTGTCAATAAATGACAGAAAATATGTTTAGGCCACAAGAATGTCCACAAATCAAAAAAAGATGTTCACAATGCGGATATAGCCAGAAATGACAGAAAAAAAAGAAAAAGAAAAAAGACAGCATGGCTAAAGGCTATTTTTTTAATTATTATTTAAATGATTGTAAGAAAACTACAACAAAACACAAAAACATTAACAACCATCATCACAACATTACCACATTAGAGTCCCTCAGTCCAGACTAATTTAAGTCTTTCAATCCAGATTAAGTGCAAGTCTTACACAGCCACTGTTCTTATAGCTTTTCAGTTTTTAGATAACTCAATAGACTCATTTTCATTTAATGTTTAAATCTTATTGCATTTAAAAAATTTACATTTGTGAACGTGAAATTTAAATAACAGAAAAAGCAAGGTTTATAAAATAAATATCACTTATTCACATGAAAACTAAAATTATTTCTATATGTAAATCCAAAGTTAGGATTCACATAACATTTGATAAAATCACAAATGTCACACCAAAATGTCACTGTGAAAGAGCAGTTCCAAAATAAGTCTCATGTTTTTCTGAACAGAAAGAGTATGTCATTCTTAAGTCTTTTGAGAGAGCACTTAGTAAAACCTATGAATTAACTTAAATTCTCTAATTTTGTTGGTAGCCTAATGTCCAAGCTTTTTTTCCACGGAATGATCAGTTCAGACTCAATTAAATGGATCAATTGACAGACTCCTCCCAAAACAAGACTATAAATTTCTTATTGTTTTTTAATTTAGATGAAGAATGCCACTGAGCAACAAAGAGATGAAAAAGGTTGCTATATGGCTATTGGGGACAAAGGCAGATGGTGACACTTCTTCCAGTCCATATGGAATATCGAAAGTTTTATATAAAATTATATTTATTCTAGAAAAAATTTATTAATTATCTTTTTTTTCTGTCTGTTTGAGGGTGATGGGTAGGCTATTTCATAAATGGGCCTTTGAAGGCCATGGTTCCAAAATATCATGTTCCAAGCTGACCAACTTGACCTCAGCAAATGTGTAAATAAAATCAATTTCACCCATATACTCTATTTGTCCAATTTTTTATAGACTATATTTTGTTGTTATTTGTTATTTATTTATTATGTGTATGCTGTTTAGTAAAATTATATTAAAAAGTAATATATGCATATTTTTCAGATAATAGTGTTTTTTTTTTTCTCTCGGTTTTTTTTTTCTGGTGAAAAAGGCGGTTATTAGGTACTCTTTCCGGATTCAAGTAGATTGTGATATACCTCCCCTGTAGAAACACAGTTCTACCTTAGTGTTAATAAATAACAGGGACGGTCAACTTTTTTTTAACTTTTATAACATGATACTGAGATTTTTTATATTGATCAAATATGCTCGGAATACAGAGTTTCCAGTTCTGTGGCGGACGGATATGTGACTGCAGTCCGGTCCGCGCAGCAGTCTCTGGCTCTCCGCAGTCCGCACCTTAACTGTCTGAAGGCTGTCTTCGTCTCGTGTCGCTGTCTCGCACTTGACTATCAAGGACTTGTAAGTATGTTGTAATATTGGTAATAATATAGTGAGTGATTCCCGAAATGTTATCATAAAATTTTTTTCGATAGTCGCAGTTGCTCCAGTCAAGTCATCAATCAAATGTGTTTTCCTCTAAATGGACGTGCTAGCTAATCAACTACTTAAGCTAGCTTAGTTTGCGCCAATCAGCCTCAAACCGGACTTTCTATGGCAAGCCGTTTTAACACTAATTTAAACCGACTAAGTTAGTATTTTAATACTAACGTTGCTTATTTTTTATATACTATTCCATTAATTACTAGTACTTATTCATTAGCAACTATATGCTTATTCTTTAGCTAACTTACTAGTCAGAACACAGTTCAATTAAAAATGTAAAATAAATAATCTTGCTAGTAATATTTGGAATAAGTTACTAGTATCTAATATAAAGGTACTAGTATTGAATAAGTACTAGTAGTAGCAAGTTAATAAGTACTAGTATCTAATTAATTGATAGTACTAGAAATAAGTAGTATCTTTTGAACAAGTACTAGTATCTATTGAATAAGTACTAGGCTATTGAATAAGTGTCTAAGGAATAAGTACTAGTATCTATTGAATAAGTACTAGGCTATTGAATAAGTGTCTAAGGAATAAGTACTAGTATCTATTGAATAAGTACTAGGCTATTGAATAAGTGTCTAAGGAATAAGTACTAGTATCTATTGAATAAGTACTAGGCTATTGAATAAGTGTCTAAGGAATAAGTACTAGTATCTATTGAATAAGTACTAGGCTAGTGTCTAATGAATAAGTAGAGTCTATTGAATAAGTAATGAACAACTACTAGAGTCTATTGAATTAGTAATGAATAAGTACTAGAGTCTATTGAATAAGTACTAGAGTCTAATGAATAAGTACTAGAGTCTAATGAATAAGTACTAGTATCTATTGAATAAGTACCAGTGTCTAATGAATAATTACTACTATCTAATAATAAGTACTAGTATCTATTGAATAAGTACCAGTGTCTGATGAATAAGTACTAGTGTCTAATGAATAAGTACTAGTGTCTAATGAATAAGTACTAGTGTCTAATGAATAAGTACTAGTGCCTAATGAATAAGTACTAGTGTCTAATGAATAAGTACTAGTGTCTAATGAATAAGTACTAGTGCCTAATGAATAATTACTACTATCTAATAATAAGTACTAGTATCTATTGAGTAAGTACCAGTGTCTGATGAATAAGTACTAGTGTCTAATGAATAAGTACTAGTGTCTAATGAATAAGTACTAGTGCCTAATGAATAAGTACTAGTGTCTAATGAATAAGTACTAGTGCCTAATGAATAATTACTACTATCTAATAATAAGTACTAGTATCTATTGAATAAGTACCAGTGTCTGATGAATAAGTACTAGTGTCTAATGAATAAGTACTAGTGTCTAATGAATAAGTACTAGTGCCTAATGAATAAGTACTAGTGTCTAATGAATAAGTACTAGTGTCTAATGAATAAGTACTAGTGCCTAATGAATAATTACTACTATCTAATAATAAGTACTAGTATCTAGTGAAATGAGACCCATGCTAATTAATTCACCCCTTTCCTCTCTCTTTTATGTTCTGTGGCCAGGATCTCTCATTCATCAGTGCAGCTACCAAGAATAGTGAGTATTTGTCCTCTACCTCCTTTGTCTCAGTGTTATTTCAACACAATTGGTCTCCAAAGTCAGATATATAATGTGTGTGTGTGTATATATATATATATATAATTAGAGGTGTAACGGTTCACAAAATGCACGGTACAGTTCAATACGATACACTTATGTAACGATTCGGTTCGTTTTCGAAACAGCAAAAAGAAATAAATGGCAGATAAATTTCCTTGATTTTATTTTTTTTCTATTCTTTTTTTTTTTAATTAAAACTAACATCATAAAGTATCAGGCGTGAGTTCCGCTTACATTAGGTTTTTCATTTGGTCTTGGGCAATGGTGTGTAGGGCTGGGCGATATGGTATATCGACAATGTCTCGCAAGTACCGCGATGTCGATTATAACAGTCTGTTACAGACGATAATTGCCAATGTCAAAAAATGACATATTTCACATAGCCCTATAGTTATAGCCTACACGTATTCACATGCAATAACATGAATGAAATATTTTTTATAGACTAGTTAACAGTGTTGGGGAAGCTACTCTGAAACTGTAGTTTGACCAGCTACAAGCTACTCGTAAGTTAAAGTAGTTAAACTACAGTCAAGCTACCCTTTTGGAAAAGTAGTTAGCTACACTACAAGTTACTATCAAAAAGTAGCTAGCTACATTGAAACTACTTTTGATTTTTTGAACAACGTATATATATTATAAATAACTGAATAAGTGTCTGAGGAATGTTTTAAGTAAAATATTTAGAGTTTAAAACAATGCAATACAATTATGATTTCAAAGAGTATTGTGTTATTACACACAACACTCAAATATCTCAGACTGTATGTCAAAAGTGCAAAATTGCAACAAATAGCCTACAACATTGCAAGAACAAAATATACATCCAACATAAATTGCATCTAGAACATTTTCTCAAAAATACCGATTGAATTTGGACAAATAAGGCCATGGGTAATTAACATTAGTTGTTTGTCCATCCTCCAAACTGCCGTCACGTCTTGCTCCATCATGGATAATCATAATATGGGTGCGTCAACCCACTTCTGTACGTCAGTGAACCGTTAGCCGCAAGATGCATGATTAAACAACAGGTGGCGGTAATTGCAAAAAAAAATTTTGTAATCTAACAAGAAGAAGAATATCCTTGCATCGCGGTGATCGTGCTGATTCGCGCAGGCTTGACAAACACAATGTAGCTTTTGCTCCCACTACACCGCTACTTGATGCAAAAAGTAGTTAGCTACTGGAAAAGCTACACTGTTTAAAAAGCAACTGAGCTACTGCCAAGCTACTGAAAAATGTAGATAAGTTAGTAGTGTCGCTACTTGTAGTTAACTACTCCCCAACACTGCTAGTTAGTAGGACTAGGAATAGAAAATTGATTCTTCTTGATGGCATTCTTTAAGCGCAAGACATGAGAGAACGCGTCTGCATGCGCGCTGTTTTATGTGCTGTGCACTTTCACAAAGCGTGACTCTCATATATTGCACAGACAAAATATTTTTAATATTACTGGGTTTTGTTATGACACTTTTAATTTTGTGATGTTTTGTGATCTTTGTAATGGTTACAGATGGCTTATTTAAGAATGTGGAGAAAACGTAAAGCAGACATCAATGAACTTCTCCAGTCTGACGATAACAACGCGGTGACAATTGACAACGCAGTGACGACAAATGACAGAGAGGAAACAATCAATGATGATGGTGGAAGCAATGCTGATGAACACAGCACCAGTGTTACCACTGATGGTACAGACTTTGACACAGACACCGGAATGTGTGACATCTAGGCGATGACTTGCAAGAGTGGAGTACAAGACACCAAATTACTAATAGGTCCCTAAATGAATTATTGCAGATTCTAAGGGATCATGGACATGTACTCCCCAAAGATGCACGCACATTACTAGCCACTCCTCAAGTCATTGACAGCCATTCAAAATGCAATGGACAGTATATATACTATGGCTTGGAGGGGGGCATTTCCCGTGTACTGTGTCAAAATGATGCTTTCAGACGTCAACACAGTACGGTCAGTTTGGATGTCAACATTGATGGACTACCAATCTTTAAAAGTAGTAAAGTCCAGTTCTGGCCAATACTTGTGACATTTAGCAATTTCAATCCATTTATTGTGGCATTATATTGCGGGGAACGCAAGCCTGAGCCCCTTGATGAGTATCTCCATGACTTTTTGGAGGAGTTCAATAATCTCCAACAGAATGGCCTGGTGTTTTGTGAGAAAAAGTATGCCATAAATATTCGTACCTTTATCTGTGATGCACCGGCAAGAGCATATTTAAAATGCATTAAAGGTCATACTGCATATGACAGTTGTGAGAGGTGCCAAGTGAAAGGCCAGTATGTCGAAAGAAGAGTTGTCTTTAATCAGCTGACATCCACCTTGCGCACAGATGAAGCATTTAGTCAGATAGAGTATTCCCGCCATCAAAATGGGTCTAGCCCTTTAATATCTGCCGGGATACCCTGTGTCAGTGCCTTTGTTTTAGACTATATGCATACGATTTGCTTGGGTGTTGTTAGGCGGCTGTTGGTGTATCTGACTAGAGGCCCAAAACTGTGTAGGCTCTCTGTGAGACAGAAAATTGAAATCTCACAAAAACTGAACGGGCTACAAGGCCAGATGCCCAGCGAGTTTGCGCGACAGCCCCGTGGCCTTCAGGAGTTGGACAGGTGGAAAGCCACAGAGTTCTGTCAGTTTCTTCTTTACACGGGACCCATAGTTCTCAAAAATACTGTCTCCTCACAGCTGTATGCTCATTTTGTGACATTGACCGTGGCAGTATCCATCATGTTGGACTCAGATGACAGGACAAGAGCTACCTATTTGGATTTTTCTACTGAACTGATGAGGCACTTTGTCTCTAGCTGCCCGGCACTCTATGGAAAAACATTTTCTGTGTACAATGTGCATGCCCTGTTACACATCCATGAAGATGTCTCTCGTTTCAGGTGCTCTTTAAATGACATTTGTTGCTTTCCATATGAGAATTATTTGCAGCAGATCAAAAGATTGGTCAGGACTGGCCAAAATCCATTAGCGCAGGTGTCCAAACGCCTGGTCGAAATCGAACATGCCCAGGGAAATTCCAGTGCAGGGCCAAAAGCTAAGCCCCAAATGTACATTTCAACAAAAAGGAGAGACAGCTGCTTCCTTCTGGACGATGACAGGTTTGCTTTTGTTCAAGAGAGGAGGGGAGATGGGACGGTTATTTGCGATGTGATAAAACAGAGACACACTGCCGCACTGTTTGACAAACCATGTTCGTCAAAGCTCTTGAACATTGCTTACATAGGGAATGGACATAGATTTCAAAGAAAAGAAGTCAAGGAAACAGACCTCGGACGAAAAGTAGCCTGTCTATCTTTCAACAATGGCTCTGTCATGATTCCTCTGCGGCATGGCATTGAACGTTCATGTTGAAGATTGGCAAGTCATAAAATGCATTGAGTATATACTGGGTATGTATATATGAAATGTGTATTTCTCAACTCAATCTAGAAACAAGCAACAACTAAATGCACTGTGTTTTCAAATTGAAATAATTTTTATTTATTTTTTAAAATATTGACATCTTTACATTACTGTAGGCTTGTTATTTGTCTTAATAGTACAACAGTAAAAAATAAATGTCATATTTACCTGTGCCCCTACTGTCTTAAGGCTGGACAGATACCAAAACTGAATTCAGTTAACAAACAGTCTGCACTGCATAAATTATAAATGAAATATAGACTAATCCTTATTAAAGCTACAAAAGTTTTTTAGTCAAGAGCAGTCAGTAATTTTCTCTGTTTTCTTTGTACTTTGTTTCATAGTCTTTCTTGACATCGCGATTGTGATATATATATATATATATATATATATATATATATATATATATATATATCTAACATTCATTTATTTATTATATTATTTTTTGTTGCAGGTTATGCTTTTCGTCAGAGCTGTGTGGAATGAAAATGGGAAGGAGATGGAGGGGACCATCCCTGATGCCTGGGTGAACGTTGCTGAAAAAACCCTTCGATGGCCAAAGACGAGGGCAAAATATTGTTTCGACAACCATGTGGCTCCGAAGGAGGATTGGGAAACTTTCCCATTGGTGAAAGTGAAATTTACCTCAGGTAACCTCTTATATTTTGATGCAATTCTGAGAAGTTATGTGATTATATAAGCTTTGATGACATGCATGCTGTCTTTGTAGAAAGTCTCCGTGAGTGTGAAGAACATGATCACACCAGCCATGCTGAACAATTAGAAGATGAAGATGAAGACGGAGAGGTTGTAGTGCAAAAGAGAAAGAAAAAAACTAAAACTTTTGAAGATTTTGTTGAAGGTATGTCCCCATCATTGATTGAATAGTGAAAACATGCAAACTCATGTTACAATTGACCCTTCGCAGGGAGCTTGATTGACAGGTGATCTGACCAATCATACTTCGCCATCTGCCTTTTTCTCCGACAAAGCAGTCAGGAGAGATAGTAGATTAACATGGGATGATTTGAACTTGAGAAACGGAGTGTACTGACGCCTTTCCGCGGTTAAAACAACATTCCTTCTGATGTTCATTCATTTTTATGCGAGAATGGAGAGATGATCGATTCACGAGCAGCTTTAATTGATGCTCTACAGCAGGGGTGTCAAACTCAGTTCCTGGAGGGCCACAGCCCGGCAGAGTTTAGCTTCAACCCTAATTAAACACACCTGATCTGCTAATCAAGTCCTTCAGGCTTATTTGAAAACTGCCTGTGTTTGTGTGTTGAAGCAGTGTTAGAACTAAACTCTGTAGGGCTATGGCCCTCAAGGAACCGAGTTTGACACCCCTGCTCTACAGCGATCTGTCACGACACATTAAAGAGCCACAAAATGATAATTATTGTTTACATTTATTTAAAAAATGACCAAATTTGTAAAGTGAGACTTTGTTTAATATGTTTAATATCAAAAGTAACCTGGTCTGTCCTGTCTGTCAGCGTGTTGTCAGTCTCCTCTCTGCTCTGCGATGTGTTTTTAACTGTGTGAGAACATGAGAGCGGCATAGCTTGTTGGTACATGGCGACAGTAACTAAGGGGGCGGGTCTTTTGGAACAGTCAACTGTAATGTGTTTTAATATTCAAAGGATCAGACCTGTGTGAGGCGTCTGCTGAGGGGGAGGATAAAGAGGAGTGGAAAGGAGGTACAGAAATGTTGTGGCATTAATTTAATGTGCATTGAAAGGTTGCCTGTGCTTAATAACAAAATTAAGTTAAAAATTAACTGTAGCTTAATTTGTTTTATACCCCTTATTTACTGATAAGATGCCAGTCCTATAATTCCAGTCTTTCCCACCCCACCAATCAAAATTTCAAAAAATGGTGAGTTGTTGCTTAGATGACCATGCACATTTTAACCAGATTCAAATTTTAAGTTATTTGTGATTGTATTAAACAAAGTCTGTCTTTGTTGTCAGTGGGCCGTGACAGATCAAATAGTGGTGAGTAGAGCTGTCAATCTTCCAATTTAATACCATTCAAATTTCATTTTTCTTTTAATATTCAAATATTTATTGCTCAAATGCAGCCTGTATTTCACTATTATGCATTGTTAACGCAGTAATGATACACTATCTAACAAGTGCATTGAAGCGGCTCTCTTGCAAAGGCTGGTGCTCAGTTAGCACAATTTAAACATGTTCGAAAGCACAGCAGAAAAGATTTGTCATAAACTAACAATAGCGTTAAAAACTAGCAATAGTTGTTATCAAATAGTAACAAAAGAGCAGGAGAGAGTTCGGCAAACAAATGTTCAAAGATTTAATATTTTACAGAATAATTTACATAACCGAAATACAACCATTTATAAGTCATACCATTTAAGTGAGTTAACACCTTGTGTTTCTTGCTGATTGTGATGTTCCTGAGAATACAGCTATTAGGTAATATATGAAGTCGAAGCTAACTGACAGCTGTAGGGCAGCTAACATTAACTTTAGCTGTCTCCATGAAGCTCCCAGCTAAGCTTCTTTAAGTTGCAATGTAGTAAGGAAAAATAATTAGCTGACTAATGATAACAAGCACTTTGGCTCGGTGAATGACAATTTTAAAGTTAATGTTAAAGCTATTTCCCATCCTTACGAATCCCGCAGCCTGTCACTCCTCCTGTACTAACATTACTCGGTACATCTAAAGACCTCACATTGCCTTGTGTTTCTCACTCTCGCTAACTTGAATTGTTCATCAAACGTGACATGAGAAAAGCATTTTGTAATTTTAGGATTTAAATAGTACTGTTTTTTTTACTATTCAAATTATATTTGACTTTAAGAATTCGTTCCAACTGCCCTGCTGATGAGTTTACTTTTTATTGTTACAATACCAAATCAGCATGCAGGTAATCACTACTGTGATCACAAGATGTAAGAAATGAATGAAAATATCTAGTTGCAATTTTTTTGACTGATATTGCAATTGTGATATTGGAGGGAATGATAATTTTTGTATCATTACTCTCATTGTAAAATATTTAAAAGATTTAAGGAGGAAGAGGATCTGTACCAAACAAAGATTTTCCCTTTACACTGTAGGATACGATTTGTAGGCCAGGATGTCTCTGCAGCATCACAATTCGTTCATATTGCCATTTTGATAAAAATGCGATTAATTGTGCAGCCCTACTACTGATCATGACTGACTGACATTTTTGCTCAGGTTCACCCAGGTCTGCGGGCAGCGACAGGTCAACCAGAGGTGAGTTTAACATTTCATTGCTGAATATTGCAGGCAAGTCACTAGGACTATTGATCATGACTGACTGAAGGTTCTGCTCTGCGCTGTTTAGGTTCACCCAGGTCTGCGGGCAGCGACAGGTCAACCAGAGGTGAGTTTAACATTTCATTGCTGAATATTGCAGGCAAGTCACTAGGACTATTGATCATGACTGACTGAAGGTTCTGCTCTGCGCTGTTTAGGTTCACCCAGGTCTGCGGGCCGCGACAGGTCAACCAGTGGTGAGTTTAACATTTCATTGCTAAATATTGCAGGCAAGTCACTAGGACTATTGATCATGACTGACTGAAGGTTCTGCTCTGCGTTGTTTAGGTTCACCCAGGTCTGCGGGCCGCGACAGGTCAACCAGTGGTGAGTTTATACATTTCATTGCTGAATATTGCAGGCAAGTCACTAGGACTATTGATCATGACTGACTGAAGGTTCTGCTCTACGTTGTTTAGGTTCACCCAGGTCTGCGGGCCGCGACAGGTCAACCAGAGGTGAGTTTAACATTTCATTGCTGAATATTGCAGGCAAGTCACTAGGACTATTGATCATGACTGACTGAAGGTTCTGCTCTGCGCTGTTTAGGTTCACCCAGGTCTGTGGGCCGCGACAGGTCAACCAGAGGTGAGTTTAACATTTCATTGTTAGATTATCAATCAGGATGCAGGCAACTAACACTATTGACTATTGGTTTGGGTTGCACAGGTTCGTCCAGGTCTAGGTCCGTGGGCCGGGACAGTTCAAGTGGTCGTGAGTATTGCCAGTTACATTTGGCTTGTCTTATTGAATATCAGATTAGCATGAGGAATACCATTGCTACTGGACTGACTAATGTTGGTGGTTTGGGTTTCTCAGGTGTACCCAGGTCCCAAGCCGTGGAGAGCAGGTCCTTAGATGGTGAATGTCATTGGTTGTATCACTCAATGAGGCAGATTGCACATATGTTCTAAACATATTGATTGCTTCACACACTTTTTTCTTTCCTGCTTAGGTCTTTCGCATGCAAGGCCCATTTACAATAGGGCTGTGCCAACCACATTCCCCCTGTCAGAAGCGAGTAAGTACAAAAATATTTTCATGTGAAACCCAGACTAATATGTATTATAACATTGCATTCTCTTTGTAACTGTTTGGTAAATCAGACTTCAGGTTTTCATCTTGTTGCTTTGCCATTTATGACATTTGGTCTAGAACCATCTCTTAATAAAATTGTTCTTTAATAAAACTGATTTGTCAAATACAGGGTTAAGGTTTCCCTTTGAATAAAGTATTAAAGGTGGGGTAGGTAGAAATTTTCTAAAAATACTTTTTCCCAAATTTGTTTAAACTGTCTATATTTACCAATACATAATTAAAATGTAAGTACTCTGAAAAAAGAAAAAAAAGTATACAAATCGAGTGTCTGTAGTCCTCTCAGTGCTGCAATTAACACAGCTCATTATTTCATTCACCCCCACCCCCTCCCGTCTGGGATCCTAACAAAGCCACGCCCCCAAAACACAGGAACGCGCGCTGCCGACCACGCTCAGCTAGAGGACGCGTTTACCAGCGCCGCGGAGAGGAGCAGTGCATGACATCATGTCAGAATCACATGTAATTAAATGCCTAACTTTATCATTATTAATATAAACAACTAACATGGCTGGTAGTACTCACTATCAAGCTAGCATATCGATACTGGTAATGGTGAAGTTTAAAATATATTGAGTTTGATTCAGTAACGAGCTAGTAACATAAAAACTAAAAAAAGGTTGCATTGATACACGTTTTCACGTTACCATCAGTTACACTGTGATGAAGATGAATTTCGTGTAAGATTCATAACATATATGGTGTTTTACATGTAAAAGCTTCCACGAAAGCAATGTCTGTTGGCGTGACCCTGGTTGTCAGTTGTCGCCACGGCTGGAAAGCCCCGCCGATATTGACTCTCGTCTGACTTCTTGCTTTATCCAAAGACTTTTGGGTCATAACCTTTTCAAATACTGTTTTCCTTTTTTGCCCGGTTTTCCTTCGCTGACTGTATATGCAGGTAACTGGGAATTTTGACTGCTCTTGCTCTGCCATAATTGTGATTCTTCCCAGCTTCAGTGCCTCTTCCGATCCTTGAGCAAACGTGTGCGGGCATGTGGGCTGCTCTTACGCAGCAGTGCTGGTAGCCATGGTAGCGAGGCAGAGTAACAGCCGCTGAGCCTATCACTTCTTTCGTCCCGGTTGGAAATAATGAGCTGTGTTTATTACAGCACTGAGAGGACTACAGAAACTCGATTTGTATACTTTCTTTTTCAGAGTACTTACATTTTAAGTATGTATTGGTATATATAGACAGTTTAAACAAATTTGGGAAAAAGTTTTATAGAAAATTTCTACCTACCCCACCTTTAAGTAACTAATTGAATAGTCATTCATTTTTCTGGGATTGCTAGAGAGCACTCTTTTACTGAAAGGCTGAAATGCCTTGCTGTTACCAGAGAACCATGATTATAGTGAGTAATCATTTTTTTCTTAATTTCTCATTATTGCCAGAATTCCAGAAAATAGTGGTAACAAAGCTGGTGACTCTCACTGATGAGGTCAAAAAACTCCAGAGGACCTTACCTAACTCTGGGATTGATATAAGCAAGATCGACACCTTGGAAGAGTTCGAGAGGGAGGAGGCTTCTCTTCTGGAGAAAAACAAATTTGAAACCTTGGTAAAATATTTTTCAACCTCTTCCAATAGGGGGTTTATGCGGTGCGCTAAGCGTTCTAACCGACAAACAGGTCTAATCATTTCCGCTTTTCACTTCAGTACACATCTGCAGCGTAGGTGATCTCTTAGGTAACTTAAGTTTAGTTTATTATAATACAATTTTTCTTTCTGATCAAACTTTAGTGTACTTAGAGAGTAGAGTTTTTGTTGTGTGCCAAGCTGCGAGTCAGTCAGGGTGATTCGGGTCCAAAAGATTAGGCGTGTTAATTGCGTTATAAGGAGACACACCACTGACTGCAGTCGGCATTTTGTGCCAGAAGATATATGAAACACAGTAATACAGCTCATATTGATACATTTCAATATTGTTCTAGCAAATTCTATCTGAATTTTGTATTTTACCTGCTGATACAATGTGTTGGAAAGTATGTGATATTAGAGTTAAACAAATCATTCAATTATCTCAAGACTAGACATATAATTTTCAAAATTGACAGTTTTTCAAGGCAGCAAACAATTGGACCACACTGGTTGAACTTTTTTCTCTATCCGTACAATGTTCTCAATTTTTTACCCTTGATATATTTGCAGGTTTGTCAGCTGGCAAGAGTCGGGGGGAAAGATGTAAAGGACTGCACGCACAAAGTGATGGACAGGTATTTATTTACACATTAACTTTAACAGACACAGGTCTTTAGACATCTGACCAGAACAGTTTTTCATGTTAGTTCAGCTCTGCTTTGGTTTTCTTGTGTCCCCATTTTTTCATTTGGTGCTTCATTTGGGGGTTTGGTTTAGTTGATGTTTTAAGTAAGGAGCAGGACTGTGTACTTGGGCACAGTGAACGCACAGTAAGGCTGACGATGGTTAATTTATGCAGCCCTTTGTCCATCTCAGCCAATGCCAATGCTCTATCAAAATCGCTGTTTGTTTTTTTGTCATTTATTTTGAATTCCTGCCGAAAAAACGCAGCCTGCGGTCACCATGCTACGTGTGTGTGTGTGTGTGTGTGTGTGTGTGTGTGTGTGTAAGTAATAATTGCATATTAATTTTGTCTTGTATTGGATTTAGGCTCTTCACCAATCAGCTGATGACCTTTTTTAATATGAAGGGGAAGGGCAAAAAGGATAAAATTGGAATTGAAGACAAGAAATTGTTTTCAGCAATAAAAGGTAAGCTTCATATTATGGCAATTTAAAAAAAAGTGTGTATAATATGTATATGTATGTGTGTGTGTGGAATGTTGAATATCAGGCTTGATGTAACTTGACTTGATTTAATAACTATTTCATTTAATCAAGTACTCAAATTTTCATCTATGTATACTATGTATCTGTGCTGCAAGCTAGACCACAACAGTGGCGTTTGTTATTTATTTTTCATGTGCATGTTTTTGCTTTGATTTTAGCTGCTGTCATGAAATGGGACCCAGCTGCTACAGAGGCCCAAATAAAGTCTGCTGCAGCCGATCATTTGAAACATGCTCCCGGGAGAGTCGGGGGTGGTGGCTACAAATAAATATATTGTGGACCTAATAGCAGCCATATTTTGTTAATTGTTTACTGTTTTAACAACATTTTATAGTACTTTATTTATAACTTTACTGTTCTGGCAGTAATACAGTTTTATTGTGTTAATTTATACTTTAATGTTCTGGTTTTAAGTTTGGGTAAAATTAGTAATAAAAATATGTTTTGAGATTTAAATCATTGATTTCTTCAAGTGATCAGTTTGGTTTACAGGAAAATACTAGGCAGTTTATTAAAATTATATTGATAAGATGCAGTTTCATGACACGACAACCATTAAGTAACTGGGTTTTTCTCAGAACTAACTCTGCAACTATTTTGAAGTAAACATTTTTTAAAGTTGGATCCTACCAAATATTCACAGATGGGATTTTCATGTCAGTATGGGTCTTAACAGTCTTTGGCATTTCTACTAAAGAAAACGTGTCTAATATTATTCTGCCTTTAGATGGCTCCTGTGAGGACGTCTTCTGGATGTCTAACAATTACATCTGTAGCACGTCTTTAATTGACGTCTAAACAACATCCTGAAAAGACGTATAAAAAAACTTTCATTCTGGCTCCTGTGAGGACGTCTTCTGGATGTCTAACAATTACATCTGTAGCACGTCTTTAATTGACGTCTAAACAATGTCCAGAAAAGACGTATAAAAAAACTTTCATTCTGGCTCCTGTGAGGACGTCTTCTGGATGTCTAACAATTACATCTGTAGCACGTCTTTAATTGACGTCTAAACAATGTCCAGAAAAGACGTATAAAAAACTTTCATTCTGGCTCCTGTGAGGACGTCTTCTGGATGTCTAACAATTACATCTGTAGCACGTCTTTAATTGACGTCTAAACAATGTCCAGAAAAGACGTATAAAAAAACTTTCATTCTGGCTCCTGTGAGGACGTCTTCTGGATGTCTAACAATTACGTCTGTAGTACGTTTTTAATTGACGTCTAAACAATGTCCAGAAAAGACGTATAAAAAACTTTCATTCTGGCTCCTGTGAGGACGTCTTCTGGATGTCTAACAATTACGTCTGTAGTACGTTTTTAATTGACGTCTAAACAATGTCCAGAAAAGACGTATAAAAAACTTTCATTCTGGCTCCTGTGAGGACGTCTTCTGGATGTCTAACAATTACATCTGTAGCACGTCTTTAATTGACGTCTAAACAACATCCTGAAAAGACGTATAAAAAACTTTCATTCTGGCTCCTGTGAGGACGTCTTCTGGATGTCTAACAATTACGTCTGTAGTACGTTTTTAATTGACGTCTAAACAATGTCCAGAAAAGACGTATAAAAAACTTTCATTCTGGCTCCTGTGAGGACGTCTTCTGGATGTCTAACAATTACGTCTGTAGTACGTTTTTAATTGACGTCTAAACAATGTCCAGAAAAGACGTATAAAAAACTTTCATTCTGGCTCCTGTGAGGACGTCTTCTGGATGTCTAACAATTACATCTGTAGCACGTCTTTAATTGACGTCTAAACAACATCCTGAAAAGACGTATAAAAAACTTTCATTCTGGCTCCTGTGAGGACGTCTTCTGGATGTCTAACAATTACGTCTTTCAGACGTATTCTAGACGACTTCTTGCTCGCTGGGTTACGGCCATTCCGGCCTGGGACTGCCCGATCTCGCCTGATCTCGGAAGCCAGGCTTGGCAGGGCCTGCTTAGGACTTGGACGGGAGAGCGTCTGATCCTGGCTAGGGACTTCCAGGCGGACTGGATCCTTTTCCTGAATGTCCACCCAGGAATGAGCGTCTGTTTGTGAGTGAGGACCTCCGGCTGAAGGTGGCCTTGTCGCTGTACCCATACCCGGGAACGGGTGCCTATTCCTGTCTGTGGACTGCCAGCGTGAACGGTGTCCCGGTTCCTGGATGTTTACCCAGGAATCAGTGCCTGTGGATTCCAAGTGACTCTGGAGCACCTTGGACATTATGGGCAGAATACGTTTTTTGTCAATTAGCCGTAGAACATCTTTTGAAGGGCCGTTTGGGGGCGCCTGAGTGGCTTACGGCCACACCGCTCTGGGAGCGCCCGATCTCGTCCGATCTCGGAAGCTAAGCAGAGCAGGGCCTGGTTAGTACTTGGACGGGTGACCGCCTGGGAATACCCGGTGCTGTAAGCCTTTTTCGCTTCGCCTTCAAAAAATGGCAGAGGGCGCTTCGGTGAAAGGAGATCTTTTGAACGTCTCTTTAGGAAACAGCAGGGGGCGCTGCTGCTGCTGCAGGTGCTGCTGCTGCTGCTGCTTCTTTTTCTCCCTATCCTGTACACAGTGCTGTGTAAATGTTACATCGTGTTTTGAAGGCCCGTCTGGGGTGTGCAAAGGCAGCTTACGGCCATTCCGGCCTGGGACTGCCCGATCTCGCCTGATCTCGGAAGCCAGGCTTGGCAGGGCCTGCTTAGGACTTGGACGGGAGAGCGTCTGATCCTGGCTAGGGACTTCCAGGCGGACTGGATCCTTTTCCTGAATGTCCACCCAGGAATGAGCGTCTGTTTGTGAGTGAGGACCTCCGGCTGAAGGTGGCCTTGTCGCTGTACCCATACCCGGGAACGGGTGCCTATTCCTGTCTGTGGACTGCCAGCGTGAACGGTGTCCCGGTTCCTGGATGTTTACCCAGGAATCAGTGCCTGTGGATTCCAAGTGACTCTGGAGCACCTTGGACATTATGGGCAGAATACGTTTTTTGTCAATTAGCCGTAGAACATCTTTTGAAGGGCCGTTTGGGGGCGCCTGAGTGGCTTACGGCCACACCGCTCTGGGAGCGCCCGATCTCGTCCGATCTCGGAAGCTAAGCAGAGCAGGGCCTGGTTAGTACTTGGACGGGTGACCGCCTGGGAATACCCGGTGCTGTAAGCCTTTTTCGCTTCGCCTTCGAAAAACGGCAGAGGGCGCTTCGGTGAAAGGAGATCTTTTGAACGTCTCTTTAGGAAACAGCAGGGGGCGCTGCTGCTGCTGCTGCTGCTGCTGCTGCTGCTTCTTTTTCTCCCTATCCTGTACACAGTGCTGTGTAAATGTTACATCGTGTTTTGAAGGCCCGTCTGGGGTGTGCAAAGGCAGCTTACGGCCATTCCGGCCTGGGACTGCCCGATCTCGCCTGATCTCGGAAGCCAGGCTTGGCAGGGCCTGCTTAGGACTTGGACGGGAGAGCGTCTGATCCTGGCTAGGGACTTCCAGGCGGACTGGATCCTTTTCCTGAATGTCCACCCAGGAATGAGCGTCTGTTTGTGAGTGAGGACCTCCGGCTGAAGGTGGCCTTGTCGCTGTACCCATACCCGGGAACGGGTGCCTATTCCTGTCTGTGGACTGCCAGCGTGAACGGTGTCCCGGTTCCTGGATGTTTACCCAGGAATCAGTGCCTGTGGATTCCAAGTGACTCTGGAGCACCTTGGACATTATGGGCAGAATACGTTTTTTGTCAATTAGCCGTAGAACATCTTTTGAAGGGCCGTTTGGGGGCGCCTGAGTGGCTTACGGCCACACCGCTCTGGGAGCGCCTGATCTCGTCCGATCTCGGAAGCTAAGCAGAGCAGGGCCTGGTTAGTACTTGGACGGGTGACCGCCTGGAATACCCGGTGCTGTAAGCCTTTTTCGCTTCGCCTTCGAAAAACGGCAGAGGGCGCTTCGGTGAAAGGAGATCTTTTGAACGTCTCTTTAGGAAACAGCAGGGGGCGCTGCTGCTGCTGCAGGTGCTGCTGCTGCTGCTGCTTCTTTTTCTCCCTATCCTGTACACAGTGCTGTGTAAATGTTACATCGTGTTTTGAAGGCCCGTCTGGGGTGTGCAAAGGCAGCTTACGGCCATTCCAGCCTGGGACTGCCCGATCTCGCCTGATCTCGGAAGCCAGGCTTGGCAGGGCCTGCTTAGGACTTGGACGGGAGAGCGTCTGATCCTGGCTAGGGACTTCCAGGCGGACTGGATCCTTTTCCTGAATGTCCACCCAGGAATGAGCGTCTGTTTGTGAGTGAGGACCTCCGGCTGAAGGTGGCCTTGTCGCTGTACCCATACCCGGGAACGGGTGCCTATTCCTGTCTGTGGACTGCCAGCGTGAACGGTGTCCCGGTTCCTGGATGTTTACCCAGGAATCAGTGCCTGTGGATTCCAAGTGACTCTGGAGCACCTTGGACATTATGGGCAGAATACGTTTTTTGTCAATTAGCCGTAGAACATCTTTTGAAGGGCCGTTTGGGGGCGCCTGAGTGGCTTACGGCCACACCGCTCTGGGAGCGCCCGATCTCGTCCGATCTCGGAAGCTAAGCAGAGCAGGGCCTGGTTAGTACTTGGACGGGTGACCGCCTGGGAATACCCGGTGCTGTAAGCCTTTTTCGCTTCGCCTTCGAAAAACGGCAGAGGGCGCTTCGGTGAAAGGAGATCTTTTGAACGTCTCTTTAGGAAACAGCAGGGGGCGCTGCTGCTGCTGCTGCTGCTGCTGCTGCTTCTTTTTCTCCCTATCCTGTACACAGTGCTGTGTAAATGTTACATCGTGTTTTGAAGGCCCGTCTGGGGTGTGCAAAGGCAGCTTACGGCCATTCCGGCCTGGGACTGCCCGATCTCGCCTGATCTCGGAAGCCAGGCTTGGCAGGGCCTGCTTAGGACTTGGACGGGAGAGCGTCTGATCCTGGCTAGGGACTTCCAGGCGGACTGGATCCTTTTCCTGAATGTCCACCCAGGAATGAGCGTCTGTTTGTGAGTGAGGACCTCCGGCTGAAGGTGGCCTTGTCGCTGTACCCATACCCGGGAACGGGTGCCTATTCCTGTCTGTGGACTGCCAGCGTGAACGGTGTCCCGGTTCCTGGATGTTTACCCAGGAATCAGTGCCTGTGGATTCCAAGTGACTCTGGAGCACCTTGGACATTATGGGCAGAATACGTTTTTTGTCAATTAGCCGTAGAACATCTTTTGAAGGGCCGTTTGGGGGCGCCTGAGTGGCTTACGGCCACACCGCTCTGGGAGCGCCCGATCTCGTCAGATCTCGGAAGCTAAGCAGAGCAGGGCCTGGTTAGTACTTGGACGGGTGACCGCCTGGGAATACCCGGTGCTGTAAGCCTTTTTCGCTTCGCCTTCGAAAAACGGCAGAGGGCGCTTCGGTGAAAGGAGATCTTTTGAACGTCTCTTTAGGAAACAGCAGGGGGCGCTGCTGCTGCTGCAGGTGCTGCTGCTGCTGGGCCTGCTTAGGACTTGGACGGGAGAGCGTCTGATCCTGGCTAGGGACTTCCAGGCGGACTGGATCCTTTTCCTGAATGTCCACCCAGGAATGAGCGTCTGTTTGTGAGTGAGGACCTCCGGCTGAAGGTGGCCTTGTCGCTGTACCCATACCCGGGAACGGGTGCCTATTCCTGTCTGTGGACTGCCAGCGTGAACGGTGTCCCGGTTCCTGGATGTTTACCCAGGAATCAGTGCCTGTGGATTCCAAGTGACTCTGGAGCACCTTGGACATTATGGGCAGAATACGTTTTTTGTCAATTAGCCGTAGAACATCTTTTGAAGGGCCGTTTGGGGGCGCCTGAGTGGCTTACGGCCACACCGCTCTGGGAGCGCCCGATCTCGTCCGATCTCGGAAGCTAAGCAGAGCAGGGCCTGGTTAGTACTTGGACGGGTGACCGCCTGGGAATACCCGGTGCTGTAAGCCTTTTTCGCTTCGCCTTCGAAAAACGGCAGAGGGCGCTTCGGTGAAAGGAGATCTTTTGAACGTCTCTTTAGGAAACAGCAGGGGGCGCTGCTGCTGCTGCTGCTGCTGCTGCTTCTTTTTCTCCCTATCCTGTACACAGTGCTGTGTAAATGTTACATCGTGTTTTGAAGGCCCGTCTGGGGTGTGCAAAGGCAGCTTACGGCCATTCCGGCCTGGGACTGCCCGATCTCGCCTGATCTCGGAAGCCAGGCTTGGCAGGGCCTGCTTAGGACTTGGACGGGAGAGCGTCTGATCCTGGCTAGGGACTTCCAGGCGGACTGGATCCTTTTCCTGAATGTCCACCCAGGAATGAGCGTCTGTTTGTGAGTGAGGACCTCCGGCTGAAGGTGGCCTTGTCGCTGTACCCATACCCGGGAACGGGTGCCTATTCCTGTCTGTGGACTGCCAGCGTGAACGGTGTCCCGGTTCCTGGATGTTTACCCAGGAATCAGTGCCTGTGGATTCCAAGTGACTCTGGAGCACCTTGGACATTATGGGCAGAATACGTTTTTTGTCAATTAGCCGTAGAACATCTTTTGAAGGGCCGTTTGGGGGCGCCTGAGTGGCTTACGGCCACACCGCTCTGGGAGCGCCCGATCTCGTCCGATCTCGGAAGCTAAGCAGAGCAGGGCCTGGTTAGTACTTGGACGGGTGACCGCCTGGGAATACCCGGTGCTGTAAGCCTTTTTCGCTTCGCCTTCGAAAAACGGCAGAGGGCGCTTCGGTGAAAGGAGATCTTTTGAACGTCTCTTTAGGAAACAGCAGGGGGCGCTGCTGCTGCTGCTGCTGCTGCTGCTTCTTTTTCTCCCTATCCTGTACACAGTGCTGTGTAAATGTTACATCGTGTTTTGAAGGCCCGTCTGGGGTGTGCAAAGGCAGCTTACGGCCATTCCGGCCTGGGACTGCCCGATCTCGCCTGATCTCGGAAGCCAGGCTTGGCAGGGCCTGCTTAGGACTTGGACGGGAGAGCGTCTGATCCTGGCTAGGGACTTCCAGGCGGACTGGATCCTTTTCCTGAATGTCCACCCAGGAATGAGCGTCTGTTTGTGAGTGAGGACCTCCGGCTGAAGGTGGCCTTGTCGCTGTACCCATACCCGGGAACGGGTGCCTATTCCTGTCTGTGGACTGCCAGCGTGAACGGTGTCCCGGTTCCTGGATGTTTACCCAGGAATCAGTGCCTGTGGATTCCAAGTGACTCTGGAGCACCTTGGACATTATGGGCAGAATACGTTTTTTGTCAATTAGCCGTAGAACATCTTTTGAAGGGCCGTTTGGGGGCGCCTGAGTGGCTTACGGCCACACCGCTCTGGGAGCGCCCGATCTCGTCATCTCGGAAGCTAAGCAGAGCAGGGCCTGGTTAGTACTTGGACGGGTGACCGCCTGGGAATACCCGGTGCTGTAAGCCTTTTTCGCTTCGCCTTCGAAAAACGGCAGAGGGCGCTTCGGTGAAAGGAGATCTTTTGAACGTCTCTTTAGGAAACAGCAGGGGGCGCTGCTGCTGCTGCTGCTGCTGCTGCTTCTTTTTCTCCCTATCCTGTACACAGTGCTGTGTAAATGTTACATCGTGTTTTGAAGGCCCGTCTGGGGTGTGCAAAGGCAGCTTACGGCCATTCCGGCCTGGGACTGCCCGATCTCGCCTGATCTCGGAAGCCAGGCTTGGCAGGGCCTGCTTAGGACTTGGACGGGAGAGCGTCTGATCCTGGCTAGGGACTTCCAGGCGGACTGGATCCTTTTCCTGAATGTCCACCCAGGAATGAGCGTCTGTTTGTGAGTGAGGACCTCCGGCTGAAGGTGGCCTTGTCGCTGTACCCATACCCGGGAACGGGTGCCTATTCCTGTCTGTGGACTGCCAGCGTGAACGGTGTCCCGGTTCCTGGATGTTTACCCAGGAATCAGTGCCTGTGGATTCCAAGTGACTCTGGAGCACCTTGGACATTATGGGCAGAATACGTTTTTTGTCAATTAGCCGTAGAACATCTTTTGAAGGGCCGTTTGGGGGCGCCTGAGTGGCTTACGGCCACACCGCTCTGGGAGCGCCCGATCTCGTCCGATCTCGGAAGCTAAGCAGAGCAGGGCCTGGTTAGTACTTGGACGGGTGACCGCCTGGGAATACCCGGTGCTGTAAGCCTTTTTCGCTTCGCCTTCGAAAAACGGCAGAGGGCGCTTCGGTGAAAGGAGATCTTTTGAACGTCTCTTTAGGAAACAGCAGGGGGCGCTGCTGCTGCTGCTGCTGCTTCTTTTTCTCCCTATCCTGTACACAGTGCTGTGTAAATGTTACATCGTGTTTTGAAGGCCCGTCTGGGGTGTGCAAAGGCAGCTTACGGCCATTCCGGCCTGGGACTGCCCGATCTCGCCTGATCTCGGAAGCCAGGCTTGGCAGGGCCTGCTTAGGACTTGGACGGGAGAGCGTCTGATCCTGGCTAGGGACTTCCAGGCGGACTGGATCCTTTTCCTGAATGTCCACCCAGGAATGAGCGTCTGTTTGTGAGTGAGGACCTCCGGCTGAAGGTGGCCTTGTCGCTGTACCCATACCCGGGAACGGGTGCCTATTCCTGTCTGTGGACTGCCAGCGTGAACGGTGTCCCGGTTCCTGGATGTTTACCCAGGAATCAGTGCCTGTGGATTCCAAGTGACTCTGGAGCACCTTGGACATTATGGGCAGAATACGTTTTTTGTCAATTAGCCGTAGAACATCTTTTGAAGGGCCGTTTGGGGGCGCCTGAGTGGCTTACGGCCACACGCTCTGGGAGCGCCCGATCTCGTCCGATCTCGGAAGCTAAGCAGAGCAGGGCCTGGTTAGTACTTGGACGGGTGACCGCCTGGGAATACCCGTGCTGTAAGCCTTTTTCGCTTCGCCTTCGAAAAACGGCAGAGGCGCTTCGGTGAAAGGAGATCTTTTGAACGTCTCTTTAGGAAACAGCAGGGGCGCTGCTGCTGCTGCTGCTGCTGCTGCTTCTTTTTCTCCCTATCCTGTACACAGTGCTGTGTAAATGTTACATCGTGTTTTGAAGGCCCGTCTGGGGTGTGCAAAGGCAGCTTACGGCCATTCCGGCCTGGGACTGCCCGATCTCGCCTGATCTCGGAAGCCAGGCTTGGCAGGGCCTGCTTAGGACTTGGACGGGAGAGCGTCTGATCCTGGCTAGGGACTTCCAGGCGGACTGGATCCTTTTCCTGAATGTCCACCCAGGAATGAGCGTCTGTTTGTGAGTGAGGACCTCCGGCTGAAGGTGGCCTTGTCGCTGTACCCATACCCGGGAACGGGTGCCTATTCCTGTCTGTGGACTGCCAGCGTGAACGGTGTCCCGGTTCCTGGATGTTTACCCAGGAATCAGTGCCTGTGGATTCCAAGTGACTCTGGAGCACCTTGGACATTATGGGCAGAATACGTTTTTTGTCAATTAGCCGTAGAACATCTTTTGAAGGGCCGTTTGGGGGCGCCTGAGTGGCTTACGGCCACACCGCTCTGGGAGCGCCCGATCTCGTCCGATCTCGGAAGCTAAGCAGAGCAGGGCCTGGTTAGTACTTGGACGGTGACCGCCTGGGAATACCCGGTGCTGTAAGCCTTTTTCGCTTCGCCTTCGAAAAACGGCAGAGGGCGCTTCGGTGAAAGGAGATCTTTTGAACGTCTCTTTAGGAAACAGCAGGGGGCGCTGCTGCTGCTGCTGCTGCTGCTGCTTCTTTTTCTCCCTATCCTGTACACAGTGCTGTGTAAATGTTACATCGTGTTTTGAAGGCCCGTCTGGGTGTGCAAAGGCAGCTTACGGCCATTCCGGCCTGGGACTGCCCGATCTCGCCTGATCTCGGAAGCCAGGCTTGGCAGGGCCTGCTTAGGACTTGGACGGGAGAGCGTCTGATCCTGGCTAGGGACTTCCAGGCGGACTGGATCCTTTTCCTGAATGTCCACCCAGGAATGAGCGTCTGTTTGTGAGTGAGGACCTCCGGCTGAAGGTGGCCTTGTCGCTGTACCCATACCCGGGAACGGGTGCCTATTCCTGTCTGTGGACTGCCAGCGTGAACGGTGTCCCGGTTCCTGGATGTTTACCCAGGAATCAGTGCCTGTGGATTCCAAGTGACTCTGGAGCACCTTGGACATTATGGGCAGAATACGTTTTTTGTCAATTAGCCGTAGAACATCTTTTGAAGGGCCGTTTGGGGGCGCCTGAGTGGCTTACGGCCACACCGCTCTGGGAGCGCCCGATCTCGTCCGATCTCGGAAGCTAAGCAGAGCAGGGCCTGGTTAGTACTTGGACGGGTGACCGCCTGGGAATACCCGGTGCTGTAAGCCTTTTTCGCTTCGCCTTCGAAAAACGGCAGAGGGCGCTTCGGTGAAAGGAGATCTTTTGAACGTCTCTTTAGGAAACAGCAGGGGGCGCTGCTGCTGCTGCTGCTGCTGCTGCTTCTTTTTCTCCCTATCCTGTACACAGTGCTGTGTAAATGTTACATCGTGTTTTGAAGGCCCGTCTGGGGTGTGCAAAGGCAGCTTACGGCCATTCCGGCCTGGGACTGCCCGATCTCGCCTGATCTCGGAAGCCAGGCTTGGCAGGGCCTGCTTAGGACTTGGACGGGAGAGCGTCTGATCCTGGCTAGGGACTTCCAGGCGGACTGGATCCTTTTCCTGAATGTCCACCCAGGAATGAGCGTCTGTGAGTGAGGACCTCCGGCTGAAGGTGGCCTTGTCGCTGTACCCATACCCGGGAACGGGTGCCTATTCCTGTCTGTGGACTGCCAGCGTGAACGGTGTCCCGGTTCCTGGATGTTTACCCAGGAATCAGTGCCTGTGGATTCCAAGTGACTCTGGAGCACCTTGGACATTATGGGCAGAATACGTTTTTTGTCAATTAGCCGTAGAACATCTTTTGAAGGGCCGTTTGGGGCGCCTGAGTGGCTTACGGCCACACCGCTCTGGGAGCGCCCGATCTCGTCCGATCTCGGAAGCTAAGCAGAGCAGGGCCTGGTTAGTACTTGGACGGGTGACCGCCTGGGAATACCCGGTGCTGTAAGCCTTTTTCGCTTCGCCTTCGAAAAACGGCAGAGGGCGCTTCGGTGAAAGGAGATCTTTTGAACGTCTCTTTAGGAAACAGCAGGGGGCGCTGCTGCTGCTGCTGCTGCTGCTTCTTTTTCTCTCCC